>NW_006912960.1:61087-238177 GCF_000585535.1 Cladophialophora psammophila CBS 110553
GGGGGGGGGGCGCGGTGCGCGGTGAATCTGGGGTTGGTATTCCACAGCTCGCCAAGCTTCAAGATTCCAGACCGCTTCATGACCCCACATAGACACATAGACTTCAACCCATAACACACTACCTTCGAGACAGATGGGTCTGAACGCAAAGAGACTCTATTCCCCGCTCTTTCCTTAGCAACTCCAAGCTGTCGCTTCCACAAGACCATGGCTGCGACTGTTCTGAGCGCGAGAGCCCCTTCCACCCATCTCCGTAAGGTTTAAGGGAGGGATTTCAGGCAAGGGTGAGGGCTGCAAATGGTTAGAACGCCAGTAGAGTGTAGCTTCAAAATCGTCCATAGACTAGCGCAACCGAATTTGATCGATAATAACTCGACAGAATGGCAAGTAAGATGGGGGAATCTACCTACTGTAGTCGAGTGGGCCGGCCGGGGGTGTATTGGAATTGAAATCACGTGGTTATAGTTTGAAGCTACCGTCGCCTATCTGTCAACTAGAGGACATGTCCAATAGCCGTAGGATAGGGTTCATCCGCTCTCTGACTTTATGTGAAAACGACAACATATCGAACAAGGAGCAGAATGTGCTTTCTATACAAGATCCTGTGCTGAACAGGTATGGCATACGTGTTGCACATGAACAGGGGTCGCGTTCAGAATGGTTAGCGTCCCTTCCCCTCGCTCGCCATCGCTGTTTACTATTTAGTGTAATACTGAGTACAGTCATGAACAAGAGCACTCATCATGCCTTGCATTTGTCAGGAGAATTCGGGGTCCTCTTCTGCCTTCTTGCATATCTTCAAGAATTCGTCTGTCTCCACCGCCGTGTCCGGGTCCTGGCCGAAGAGCCGGACGATGTTGGCACTGGACACCGGATGGGTGACCTGGTTGTATATGCGGCGTCTGGCTTCATCGTACTTGTCCAAGATGCTGTCGTCGGCCTTGCCATGGTAGATGCCAATTAGGCAATCATACAGACTGCCAATATCCGCGATGCCTCCGGTCAGACCCATGCCTCCGAATGGATTGCACACTGTTTGGATGAAGTTAGTCAGTCTGCTCTCTGTCTCTCTGTGACGGTCACAGGGGCAGCTTTGTCTCGGACTTACGATGGGCAGCGTCCGCGGCCACCAAGATTCGGCCGACCCGCATCCGCTCGGCCAGTCGCTGGTGAACCCGGTTTGGGCTGATGTTGAGAATCTCGTACGCTTTGGATTCTGGGGTGGGGTGCCCTGGAAGGAAGGTCTGAAATTTCATGGGCTGTCGGCATCCTGGGTGACATTGAGGACTTTGGTGTTGTAGGCGATGCGCATACATGGTACCGCGTCGTTGTGCTCCAATAGGAGCTCACCAAGCTTGTCCAGGGGCAGGCATATCATCAGGTCTGGGTCGTCCTTAGGAAAGACATCGTTGCTCAGGCCAGCCAGCACGGTGCCGTCCAGCTTCCTCCAGCAGACGCCATCTGGCACGAACCCCCTGCGAAGAGCATCATCCGCCACACACGCACGCCGGAGTTCCCGCACCGCCGGCGAGGCATAATGAGTCGCTCGAGGCCGGCTGTCAATGGTCTCACCTAGCTCCAACACCAGCACCGGCACGCCTTGTTTGCCTAGCATCAATGCGAGTAGCAGACCGGATGATCCTGCACCGACAATGATCACCCAGGGCTTGGTAGTGGCCATTTCATCGTGGTGTGTATTAAAGGTTCCGTGGTGAGTGGGCAAATACAGTGGGGGAAAGACTGTAGAATACCTCCAGCCAGGCTCAAGACTTTGACAGATAATGGCTATAGGCCCCTCCTTGAACTAGAAAAGTCTTTTCCCGCCCTCGGTAGTGAACAAGATCTCTGAACAAGATCTCTAGCTCAAAGAGGACCTACATGGAAGGGACATAAAGGGGTCCTTTTCACGTAAGTGATCAGCAGTGGTAAGATCTTTTCTACTACAGTGTTTGTTAGCGGCTGGGAGACTAGAAAGTTCGTCCAACAGTTAGCGACTAGATTTAGAGACAAGAGCGTGACCAGTCAAGGTGTTAACCCGCTGTTAACCATCGATAGAGAATGGCTTCGAACTTCAAGGGATACATGGTGCATTAGTTTCTTTCTACTGTAAGGTAGGCGTGAGGAGTGGGCGGAGAATGGCAAGCTCAAAGGTGGGGGAACTTCACATTAACTTCGTGTGGGGACGAGTGGGAAACTTCCAGGCTTCGCCCTTTCTGCGTGCTATCGGAAGTGTCCGGTAGAGCACTTACGAGTTGACTACCCCACAAGGGGCAGACATCTTCACTAGTATCTCTAACAGGCAGCGAGTTCGACGACTGGTGAGTGGTAGCCGACCCCTAGGCATCTTGGGCCCATTTATAGTCGACGTTCACATTTTGTCGCTCCGAAAGCATTGATCGATTAACTCGCTCCTGTTAGATTTTACCCTGCCCCAGAAGAAGAACATCCCTTTAAGCAACCATGACCAACAAAGCTCAAACTCGGTTTCTAGGTGACAAGCACGACTGCTACTTCGCGACGGACCCTCGTGTAAACAAGGAACTTGCGGCGTCGCTCCAAGGCAAAAATATTGTCTGCGCCGGTGCCGGACGAGGTGTTGGTCGGGCTTGCGCTGAGTTCCTGACCTACGCCTCGGCCAAGTCGATCAGCCTGGTGGCCCTGGAGCTGGAGGAAGTCGAGGAGACGGCCAAGTTGTGCAAGGACATCAAACCCGAAATTAAGACTAAGGTAGCCGGCTTCGACGTCAAAGACAGCGATGCTGTAAATAAGTTCATTAAGGAAGTCGACCAAGAGTTCGGCAGTGTCGACGTAGTGCTGATGAACGCCGGCCGGCCGCCCCAGTGGCTGCACACCGTCGAATGTGACCCGGATATCTGGTGGGATACGGTTGCTGTCTCTCTGCAGGGCGCGTTCAACTTCGCCCGCTTTGCCCTGCCCATCATGCAGCGGCAGAAGAGTGGCGTCATCATCTTCACCTCGAGCGCCGGGGCTCACAGCAACATCCGCCTAGGCAGCTACACCATGGGCAAGCTAGGCATGATTCGGCTAGCGGAGATCCTGCACCATGAGAACTTCAAAGATTACAACATCAAGGCCTTTGCGTACAACCCGGGCCGCGTGGAGACGCGGTTTTTCACCGACTTCCGGGACAAGGTCCAAGGTAAATCTAATCCCGGGAGCTACGTGATCGAGGGCGTGCCCAACGAAGACAAGTCGGCAGAGACGGTTGTCAAGGCCTTTGACGGCGTCACCTGGGACACCCCTCAGATGGCGGCCGGCCTGGTGACGGTATTGGCCAGTGGTAAGCTCGACTTCATGTCTGGACGATACCTCGATGCCTCACGAGATATCGAGAAATACATCGAGGATGAAAAGACTATCCGGGCCAATGACCTACACCGGGTGCGCCTTCATGTTGCGGATGATTGGTTCGTTCCGACGTTGGATTTTTAAAACATACCAGTATGAGTCAAGACGTTTAGGGGAGCGTGGATCGTCAAGTTCTTTCACGCAGCTGACGCTCGTATTTTGGTGGGGCCACTAGTTTCATCACCAGATATAGCCTCTATTTACAATATTAGGAAAAGCTCAAACGACCTTTTTAGCTGACAGCTTAGTACTTGATCATTAAGTTTCCAAGGATATTGCATTCTCTCGTAGATTTTCCCTCACATACACTCTCACTCATTGCTGTATGAAAGATTCAGCTAGATCTCACTAGATGATATGGGATCAATCAACGCCTGGACGGTACAGACTGATCCCGTTTCGTCTCTATACTACCATCGATGAACCATGGACACTTCTCAGGGCAGTATGAGTGATTGAAACGTAGGGCGGTGCCAGCTAGATAGCATCTGTGCACGAACCACTGGAGCTGGGCTGTTGGGAGAGCAGAGCTCATAGAGCAGTGAAGACTTTATAGCGGCGTTAAAGGATCTAGTCGCCAGCCTGTACTGAGCAAATATGAAACTTCACGAGGAATTCATCTATTTCCCGCCAATGAAAGTCGTTGTCGTGATTCGATGTCATTTCTTTCCCTATATTTCTCGCTCTACTAATCGACGCCACAATGTTGGAGCGCAAAAACAGGCTACCAAATATTGACACTGGCTCTTCTGGAAAGCTTCAGAACGAAAAGAAATACATTTACTCAGGCTTTTCGAAACCCATGAGGGACACGTCCGTTCCCGAGGTTGAACAATAGACAAATTCACACGGTATGGGACCGTCATCTTGTCTCCACTTTTGATACTACTTTCACCTGCAGTAGCATCGTTCGTCATTTGATGTGAGCAGACCTTTGCTATTTCACACACTCAGGTGCTCCTTCAACCATCTATGAATTACCTCACCAGTTTCGTTGGATAGGCCCATGCCCGGAGCCATCACCGGGGCGGTATGGATTTCGTTTCGTCCAATGACAAATAAGAACCTGCCTGGGTTTGAGGCCTGAGCCGAAACCACAGAGCTTGTCAGAAGAACATTCTAATGTTTGATCAAGGAGGGAAATGCAACACGAAATTAGGCACTGCTGAAGGTCCTGACTGACTGACTGACCTTGAACCTGTCCGCCCACTCACTGATCGAATCGACCAAGACCTCATCAGCGCCGGCGGTGGCAATCACATAACTGACTTTGACCCCCGACCACCAGTTCGAGGGGGTGTTGAAAGCCTCGGCATAGTAGTCAGACTTCACGCCGGCCAGGTAGTCGATTCCCCACCGTGTGCTGTTCGATGCGGTGAGGAAATCCTTGTACTGGTTTTGCTTGGTGGAGGCCTGGCGCGGTGAGAATTGTATCCATGGAGAGATCAGAACAGCCGCTTTGAAAGGAGCAGAGAGTTGTAGGGGTGGCAGTCGAGGACTCGGATGCGCCGTGTGAGATAGGATCCCCAGGCAGAGATTGGCGCCGGCCGAATCGCCCATCAGTACGATCTCGGAGGGTGCGCGTCCACTTGACAGGACGTGGTTGACTGCCTCGATCGCCTCAATGAGCTGCGTCGGGTAGGTGGCATATGGGACCATGGTGTACTCGAGGAAGAAGAAAGCCGAGGAAATGTTGTCTTTAGCCAGTTCTTCCATGACCGCTCTGCCGTACTCGAAATGCATCACATCTCCATCGAAGGAGAATCCACCGGCTACAAAGCGTTAGTCCTCACGAGCGTCGACAAGGAAAGAAAGGAGGACAAAGAAAAGATTTCTCTCACCGTGGAAGAAAATGAAGACGTAATCCGCCTTGACATGGTCACCGATCCAGAGACCCTTACAACCAGAAGGCAAGGTCACGATAGCAGGGTCCGCTTTGTTCGTCTTACACCACTCTTGGTATGTCTGGCTGAAAGGCTTCCCGATCGACCTGTGTGCTCAATTAATGGATTGGGTCCCAAGGGTGTACTATAGCCGTTGAGAGACTACGTACTGCATCTGGTTCCTGCTCAACCTCGTCGTCAGCTACGCATCACTGTCTGTTAGCCTAAGATAATTCCCCTGCATGGAGATTATAGTGGAAAATGGGCCCCAACAGCCACCTACTTTGCGGACAAGGGCAGTGATCAACCATTGTTTGTAGCTTTGTGGTCCTGATCCACCTCTGAAAGGTCCCGTCAGGCCGGCCCACAAGACTACGCCAACTGAGAAAGCTGTCAGTGATCCTGTTTGATGCAGCATACTGGGACCTCCTCGGATACATAACATACTCACAGAAAAAGCGACCGCAACAAGGTCGAGCTTCTCCAGCAATGTGGTCTGAATCTGAGGCATCCTGTCCGGGCTCCTGCAAGATACGAGGCTCCCAATTGGAAAAATCTAGAAAGCGGATAAAAAATCTCTCGGAGCAGGGAAAAGCGCAACCCCAGAGCAGCGGAAAATCGAGTTAAAGAAGCGCCCGAGGATGCCAACCTTCAGTGAATGGTTTGGTCGCAGCTAACAAGGGGAACTCCGTTCGGGTGGAGAAGAAAAGGAGCTGGTAGGAGCCTGTGGAAAAAAGGTCACGGTAAATCCAGTCTGCTACCCCACATGTTTTGGGCTTTGAATTACGAGGACATCGGATCATCTGCTGCTTTGTAGCAGCACCATCATTTATAGAAAGTGGCTGAGAGTCAGGTCTCGTAAAGATTCAGATCAATCAAAGGCCCCGCCTAGAGACCGAATCCAGAGTGCACACATACAGGTCAATCACAGCTTCTACTAGACCATTTCGAATCCGAGCTATCTCATGTGTTTACATTGAAAAGGAGCCCGTGGATTTTCATGAGCCACGAACCGCGTTTCTCTTTCCGTCACCTCACCCCCTTGAACAGCATATTGTCCTCGGCAAAGAGGTAAATCAAAGGCAGAGTTAATCAGAGGGCTGTTCTATCTTCCTTCCAGGGCGCACGCTCAAGCGGACGTTCATTTTCGACGTGTGGGCAAACCAAAAGGTGAAGACATGCCAGGGATGCTCCTTATCCACCAACTCAAAGTCGAAGTTGTAGAGGAGCTGCGCAACGAGCTTGTGAATTTCGACCTAAAAAAGGGGATTTTGTACGTCAGCCTCACGACGCGCCACCGTGGGAAAGAATCAGTCGTCCGAAGTGGTTGTGGGTGGACTTACCAGTGCAATGTTTTTGCCCACACACGTCCGAGGGCCATTTCCACCGAAGGTCATGTTGTATCTCTCATATGTGGCGACAATCTCGTCCGATTGTAACCACCGCTCTGGCCGAAATTCGTTGGCATCCGGCCCGTACACGGCCTGGTCCCTGTTCTGAGCCATCGGACTAATCCCAATGTCGTAGCCGGCAGGAATGTATTTCTTGTCGATGACGATCCCGGGCGAGATGCGCAGGAGCTGATACATAATGGATGGGAAGAGCCTCAGCGACTCCATCACCACCGCCTTCAGAAAGGGGATCTGCTGGGTTTGATGGTAGGTGATCGGGGCGCTTAAGTTTTCGGACTCGTAGAACTTGTTGACGTCTGCCTGAAGGCGGTTGTAGGCGTCGGGATGCATCCCGAGGTAGTACAGGCAAGCAGACATGCCGACGGACGTGGTATCGGCACCCGCTCCACTGGAAAAATGTAAAGTCAGTCCGGGACGAGCGAATCTCAACTTGCTCCTCGAGTGCAAAACCAATCCAAACTTACATGATGTTCATGGCTTCCACCAGGACCTCTCCCTGGTCGGCGAGACCTGTTCCATCCAACGACTTCATCCTCACAAAATGAGCCAGCATGTCTTCGCGACCGACCTCGTCTTTGCCCTGCTTGCGGGCGTTGACTCGACCTTCGGCATACCTCTGCATCTCCACCAATGGATTTTTGCCCCCCAGCATGGTGGCCATGCTTTGAATCAGGGAATTGTTGATGGGAAACAGTTGACCCCAGAAGTGGCCGCTGTTGGCCATCAAGTAAAAGGCCTTCGCGATGGAGCCACGCATGTTGAAGACGTCCTTACCGGTCTTCAGATGGCCGAATTTCTTCCCATAGGCGATTTCCCCCACGATGTCGAAGGCTAGAGCGGTAAGCCACTCGGCCAGGTCCTCAACTCGGCCCTCGTCGGCAAAAGTCTTGAACTTCCACATGCATAGGTCCAAGCAGGACTGAATGTACTGCTCGTATCGCAAGATAGCCGACATCGAGTACGCAGCGCTGACTCTCTTGCGAAGCTTGCCGTGTAAATGGGGGTTGGTCACGGCAAAGAACGCAGGTCCGGCCCCGGGGATGGTCCAGACATCGTACCAGGAAGTCTTGATCGCGCTGGTGCCGTGGCCGTACAGCTGCTTCAGGGCGGCGGCGTCCACTACCGACACTTCGTTGGGAGCAATGCGCACTACACGCCCGTAGCGTCGGTGAAGGTCGAGAATGTCCTTGTGCCATGTGCCGGCGAAATAGTGGTAGTTTCTCCAGTTCCCAGTCACGGCGGCCAGGGTTGGTCCCGGGATTCTGGCAAGTGGGTGAAAGACTGCACGATAGACGAAGACGGCGAGCAAGAAGACCACCGGGATCAACAGGTAGATCTGGCGGGGGCAAACGTGTGGCCATTCAGCCACATCCATCCGCGCCTTCAGCTGGTCAGAGAATGAAAGCCCTGCCATTTCCGGCTCTTGAAGTGACTCACGAAGATGATGCTAGAGGTTATTCGTAGAGGAAGTTACTTCGCTGCTGGATATACTTTAGTCGTCCGATGGCATTATTTCAAGGCACCCCAGAGCCCACCTCCCTTCTCCTTTTTCCCCACTAGGCTGCCTCTGCCCTCCCCCGCCCGTCCAAGGAGGTAAAGTCTGGAAGGCCTCTATGCCTCCACACGAGGGTCACCCCGGATCTCCTGAGTACTTTACCGCTCACCTCCGTGCTTGGGGGAGGGTAAGGCTTACCCTTACAATCTGCCGAAATGTCGTTCACCGAGGTCTTGTGCGAAGTGCTCCTGCTCCAAGCCAAAGAGGGCCAAAAAGATCTTACCGCGACTTCAATGACCAAGTTCTGCGACTTCGCAAGCCACTTTCCCAAGACGGAAACGTCAGAGGGCTCTGCTTTGGCACAGAAGATCTTCCCGATCGTCCGCGAGGATTCTCAGGAGGTCTACGTGTTTGTCGTCTGGCGCTCTCGCGGCCACCATGATGGACTGGTGACCGCGCCAGGATTCGAGCCTAGCATGCAGATGTTGATCAACGAGGTGTTCCCAACGTTGGCCCAACCGGCGGCAGCATTCTACGTCAAATGCGATAGAGTGGGCCCGGACTTTCTGACTGCTGGCCGGCTGCACCGTAAGTGGACAACTTTGGCGCGAAGAGAAAAAGAAACCAAACAAAAACCATACCCTCGTCCTGCTCTAACATCGCGTTGTGAACAGTCATCGAAGTCCAACTGAATGGGCACGACAGCCCCGAGGAAGTCGGCAACCCCCTGGAGCGCGTTTTGTCTGCGTACCGGGACAAACTGGGGTGTCATCCTGTTCTCTTCGGCCTCCAGGACGACGATTCGAGACATGCCGTTGTGGTGCTCAAATGGTCAGCAAACTGTGAGGAGGTAGGGTTGGACAAGGACCTGTACGACCGGATGCTGTCCGAGATGAAAGCACAGGGCGAGATCCTTCGAGATGTTCACATTTCGGAGCACTGAGTCGGTTTAGTGGCCGCATGTGGTTTAAAACGCGTAGAACGAGCACACAGCTTTGGCAGGACATGGAATGATACTACTACACCTTCCGAGCCAGCAGCACGGCATATCCAAATGGAATATAGATTCGATTACTGTAAGTACTAGCAATGGAGTCACGGAAGATGGCATAATTGTGTTCATTGTCTGTACATTGAACATGTTCAAATCCATAGGGGATGCTGCAATTCAAATCTCGAATGACTGGAAACGCCTTTCTTGTCTTTGAACTTTTGTCGAGTGCCGTGACAAAGGATATTTTGCAGTTGACTTACCCCACATAGTGGTTACTTACCGCGGGTCGCGGGAAAACACAGTTTCCGCAGTATCCGAAGGTTAGAGAGAGATCATAGTCATCCGGAACTTCCAGAATTAAAGCGTACGGCAATCCCAAAAACTTCAATACTCTGAAAGTTGAGTGTCCCGGGTAGTGAACATGTCCTTTCTCCAGAATCTGTTGAAAGCTTTGCAAGACAATGTTACGAGACTGGAACATGAAGTCGAACAACATCATCTGGGGACGCCTCAAATCTGGGATGCGGGAGCGTCTTCAGCATTCGACAACCCAGAGCATCTAATACCTTGGACGGCATTCGAGGCCATTGAAAAGATCCGTGTCGATCTACGTGCTCTGGAGGCTGCAGTCACCCCAAGTCACGTCAAGCTGCTCGAACTGGGACTGCGGCCGGCGAGGACCAGTGCGCTCAACGTGGCTGTCTCACTAGGCATTACGGATGCGATAGAAGAGCTAGGGGGAAGTGCCAGCCTCGACAAGCTGGCTGAAAGACTGTCCGTGAACGAGCACAAACTCGGTGAGTGAGTCCACCGTCGGACTTAAAATCGGGGTCGCTCAATCTACTGTCTAGGCCGAGTCATTCGTACCCTCGCAACCGATTTCATTTACCAGGAGACATCGCCAGACATGTTCAAGAATACGAAGCACAGCAAGAATCTAAATAAATCCGGCAGCTCGGCTCGGTTCCTCTCTTTGTTGTAAGCATATCAACTCCGCTGATAGACTAGGTGATAGAATCTCTGATTGATGAGAAAAACGATAGATCACATGAATCCCTTATGAGCTCAGCAGGGCTTTTGAAGGACATGATGGAGCCGTCCACCAAAGATTCCTTCTCAGAAAACACGGCGCCATTTTGTTTCACCGTCGCAGAGCACGGAGAGACTTTTTTCGAGTATATGGGCCAGCCGGAGCATTCAGATATGGCGATGAAAGTCATCAACGGTGTGCTTCCGTGGTTGAATGTAGGACTCGAACCCAAGACACAGACACACTCACACGTATAAACTGTGTCTTTCTTTTAGTCCAGCTTATCTGACGACGTTGCAGAGAACGACTCGACCGGCGCTTCTAAACGACTACCCTTGGGACGAGAGACCCGATGCGCATGTCATTGACGTCGGCTGTGGCCCAGGAGACAGTGGCTTTGACGTAATAAGAAAGAACCCAAAATTACGATGGACTTTTCAGGACCTGCTGCCTGTGGTTGAGAACTTGAAAAAAGTGAGATTGGCCAACACCCAAGAATTATGTCCTCTTCCAACGTTGATTGTTAATAGTCATTCCCTGCCGATTTAGCGCCAAAGCTTGCCGACGGAACAATCCAGTGCGTCGCGCAGGACTACTTTGAAGAAAATGTGAGCGCGGGAGATATCTGGTACCTCCGAGGTGTCTTGTGAGTAGCGCCTGGCCATCTCTCTCCTTGGGTTAAACTATCTAACTACTCCCTAGACGGGAATACGACGATGATCGAATGCTCGGCCGAGTAATCACACCCGCTCTCAATAGGCAACTCCGTCCGGTCCGCGGATGTTGTTTAGCTCCTGCTGAGCATCTCGAGCTCTTCACTGAGGTGCACAACAAGCTCTCCGGTCGGAACTTTTGCGTAACGGAAGGCGGGTACATTGGATGGGTGTCACTTTATGCTAAGAAAGGTGACAGAATCTGTGCATTCCGTCAATGTCCTTTCCCATTCGCGGTCTGTGAGTGTGGAATTCGTCACAACGAGCAATATGTGCTTCGTGGAGATGTGTATCTTCATGGTTTAATGAGCGGAGATCTATTCGATAAGGCCAGGGCTAATGTGGAGGATATAAAACTTGTTTGAGATAGGTTAATCCGAGATAATGGGATGCATCTTCGCTTCAGCAAAAGCCAATTATCGCTTAGCTCAGCGAAGAGGCCAACTACACCAGACAGTAACCGCCTAAACTAGGAAACTGTTGAGTGGTTACAACTGTTGAAGAATTTGATTGCAACAGATTCAGCAGAGTAAAGTCGGCACAAAGCCAGGTTACTTAGATAGGAAATCCGAGAGCTGTTGCGCAACAGAAGCCAAGCGACCCGAGCAATGTATCATCATCATCGACAGTCTCAACTGTGCCCATCAGCTCCTAAAGTTACTCGCGCCACAAATCTTTCCTGTATCCTTCCTATCCTCTGGCATAGTCAATCTAGACAAGATTTCGGCGTTCCTCGAACGGGACGCTTACAATCAGGAGAGACGTGAGTTCAGCAAGGAGTAGATTGCCTGGTCCACGAACCATGACGAATGCAAGGCTGAGTCAAGTATATGTCCCATGCCCGCCGCCGCCGAAAGTCCTGAACAAGCCCGTGCTCAAGGACTATACTGCGAGTGATCAGGATGCATGCAATCTCTCCGAGTTGTAGGTGTATCCTCGCGTTGAGGACCCTCAGGAGGAATTTAGAGCTAGTCCCTCCTTTACAGAATGAGGCCGGTTGGGCGAAAACGCAAGCATCGATTCTGGATGAACCGGATCGGATGCCTTTGATCAAGGCTTATTTTGAGCACGGCCAAAACAGCCTACAAATAAATTGCAGGGGTTCGCTGGTGGTAGGGACGATGAGAAGAGGCAGTAGCCTATGTTGTTACGAGGCAATTGCATCATATGTACCTCACCAAGTCATTTTCATGGTTGGTGGTTGTGGCAGGGTAGCGGACAAGTCCCTGGACGCATGAGCACCCGCGAAACGCGACGAGAGCCGACCGTTGCCAACAATTGACCTCGAAGAGGCCGAAAAGGTCAATCATCTCCAAATCACCCAATACAGCCTCCTCTCACGGAGTGCGCCTGAACCTGAGGCTCCTCTGCGATCAAAGTCAGACAATGTCCAGTCAACAAGATCTAAAACGGTTCGAGTAAGGAGCGGCTGTCTTACCTGTCGCGCACGTCATATAAAATACGATGAAGGATTGCCGACTTGCCAGAAGTGCGAAAAGCCTCATCGAAAATGTGAGCGCGGCATCAACCTGGGGTTTCTCGATCCTCAATGCCCGAGCCCATCACATCTAGATCATCGAGCATCCAACTGGAAAGTGACATTTTCAGATGAATCTCGCGACGTCGTCTCTCAATATGAAGGACGAGGCGGTCCCGGACCTGGAAGCGACCAACACCAGAATTAGTGCTGCCCCGTTACCTTTCGTCGGTTTATTGGTATGGCCAACAAAGATGACTTCGCGATTTTGGTGTTCGAGCTGCTTGGGCCGAGCTTAAAAGATTTAGTCCAATATTGTGGTAACTGATTCTCATTGACTCATCCCGACCGGTGGAGCTCAAGCAGTGCCCCTACTCCTCATATGACAGCACGTCCTCCTAAAGTATTGGATTTGTGTAGATATGCGAGCATCAACGGGCATTTGGGGTGACGCTTCAACCGTCTAAACACGCAAGAAGGTCGGCTGGCTTGTTCTCGCAGCACAATCCCAGTGCGATGACTTGGAGGTATTTGGCTACATGCTGGGGTGTTTTATCCGTGGAAGACTGCCCTGGCAAAGCCTCAAGGCGAAGCTGGCCCAAATATCAGCTTGTTTTCGAGATGAAGTGGGCGGCCGGTGTGAATAAACTTCACGCTGGTCTACCAACCGTGTTCTCCGTTTACATGAATTAAGTGCACAACTTGCGCGACGAAGATCGGGTGGACTATCGATACCTCCG
The DNA here is from genome assembly GCF_000585535.1 of Cladophialophora psammophila CBS 110553. Taxonomy (NCBI): domain Eukaryota; kingdom Fungi; phylum Ascomycota; class Eurotiomycetes; order Chaetothyriales; family Herpotrichiellaceae; genus Cladophialophora; species Cladophialophora psammophila. Next base: position 74,201 of record NW_006912960.1, read on the forward strand.
GAAGATATTCAACGATGTTTTCGACCAGCAAGTGTTCGAATATGACAACGCCTTTGACTGGATGATTCGGGAATTCCAGAGGCTGGAGCCTGACGCGTAAGAGCGGCTTACATCGAAAAGAGGGGCCCATCGAGGATTCTTAGTGTCGCTTCATTCCGGGCTCCACGGCGAGTTTCATGGGTATACGGTCGACGAGTTGGCTGCTGGCGCAAATTGGCGCACTCTGCCCACACGCCTTTCCGTATTCAGGACAGGTTAAATCAACCTCGCCGTTATATACGTCTCCATCTCGAGTGTATATCTTCATCGTAGATATCCCTCGCCGTCATCACCCTGTAGGACATGAAGAAAGTGCTGTTCTCTTTCCTTCTAATTATCGGACCCGTCGCTCCCAGAGCCATTCACCATTGCTATGGTCGTTTTCTCCTTCTTCCGCCGAATTGACCACCACCATGCGGAGCTCAGCGGGCTTGCGACGCGCCGGCTATTCTACGGGTCCCCGAATATTTTTTAGGCAGGGATGCAATGTGTTCCATCGTTATGTCAACGGGGGCAACAGGGAGCGCGAGGAGATAGGTGAAGACAGCAAAAAAGGAACAGATGAGGACGCCGAGGACGATGTAGCGTTGTTGAAGAATGCATAAAGACAGATGAGATGCTCACCCCCCGCCCGGGTTGCACCCCTCTAACAGTTTAGGGAACTCTCCCGCGGAAGGGAGGACGCGTTAGAATGCGGTATGCTACGAGGTGTTTCTTGATTGACAGGGTTGATTATTCGTTGGTAGAACCAACCTAACTGGAGCTTGTCTTGGGCGTTCGAGAAAGAGACCCTTATGGCGAGATTTGCTGTGTTGACCTTCCTGTCTATATTGCCCCTTGGTCTCTATCTCGCAGGCTCCTCAACGGATTTTATGATTGAACCCACGTCTCTCCAAGCCAGACACTCGATCTGCTCTAAGAGAATCAACCCGGGCAATTGCATATCTGTCAAGACCACTCATTTTCTTTTGCGGAAATACAAATCACACTTGCCATTTTTGGGCCGAATAGTGAAGAATTCAACGTGGGACATGGCTTCGGGCGTGGTCTGGGGCGCGCAGACGGCCTCGTACATGCGGAAAATATGGCCTAGGTGAATTCGGAGCTGCATGTTTCCAAGGCTGTGGGTTGTGTCAGCTTCTCCAACCGTGTGATTGCACCAAAGACAAACACTTACTTCAAACCAATGCAAGAGCGCGGTCCAGCAGAAAAGGGGAGGAAATTCAGTTTCATCTCGGCCGAAGGATTGAACCATCGCTCGGGCCAGAATCTGAAAGGGTCGGGGTAGACGCTGGGATCCCGGTGGTTTGTATAAGCCTGCATACCAACGATGGTGCCCTCTGGTATGAAGGTGCCTTCGATAGACAGGCCACCCTCGGGAGCGAGTCGCTCCAAGTATGACGGAATGGGAGCATGGATTCGCAGCGCTTCCCGGCAGGCGCCGTCGAGGAACGGTAGTTGAGATAGTTTTGCAAACGTCAACGGCTCCGAGTCATCAGGGAAAGCCTCCAAAAGCTCGTCGTAGAGCTTTTGCTGGACATCTGGCCGGGTTGCGAGTTCGTAAGATGCGAACATGGCGGTATTGGCCGTGGTATCCGAGCCTGCATTGCTGAAGAAAGACAGCCACTGTTAACTTGTCCAAGTTCGAGGCGTCGGATGCTCGAGAGTTCAACTTACAGGATTTCCATCATCTCTGCGATGATTTCCTCCGGTGACAGCGCCTCCTTCGGATTCTTCACGGCAGCCTCCTCTAGGCGAGCGAGAATGTCGACTCTGGGTCGATGGTCCTTTTCTGCTCGAGACCAGCCATCCCGTGCCCGAATGGCATACTATCCAGGTTTTGTCAGCGAAGAGGCGACACCACTTTCCACTGTGTTACCCACCTTAGCGATTTCGTCATCAGCATTGATCCAGTTTCTTGCGGTCTCCGGGTTCAAAATCTTCAGGAGTGGAATTATGAACGGGAAAGGTCCGGCCTGGTTCCGCAACATCAGCCAAAAAAAATCCCGGTCTGGACGGTCCAAATAGTCTCACTAGACCATTCCGTTTGTTTCTGTACTCGACGTGCCGGATGAAGTTGTCGTCTTCTTGAACCAGCATGCCAATCTGCTGGCCAAAAGCAATATCGGCCACGACGTCGAATGTCAAGTACCGAAACCACTTGAAGCAATCAACGTACTCTCTCGTGTGATCAAATTTCTCCAGCCATTTGAGGAACCTCTCCAAGTGGAATCTAATGACGGGCTCCATTTCCATCAAATTCTGGTGCGAAAATGCTGGCAACAGGCCCTTCCGACGGGTGTGAGCTGACTTAACGTCGCGCAGACCGATGCACATTTTCACGTCGTGATACTTAAACCCCTCGTACGCAGATGATTTGATGGCCTTGTTGCTGTAGATGGCTTTCACTCCTTCGCTTGAGGCCACACAGACTTTGTTGGGGGCAATGCGAATGACAGGTCCATAGTGCTTATGCTGTTCGATGATCCAACCAACTCGCGTGCCGGTGAAAGACTGAACAAACAGAGGCAGACGAGAGATTCTCGCCAGCCACGGGCCAGGAATGTGTCTCAGAGGATTCCTCAAGTATTGAACAATCTGGAGCACGAGCAAACCTATGCTAAGCCCGACGATACCGATAAGGTAAGGGTGATCGCTAAGATGCGGCTGTAATTTTGCTGTCGACAGCATCTTTGAGACTGAATGACCCTCACCTTTTCGGTTTGTTTGCACAGTAGTCTTAGGCTCATGGACGAGGAGAAATCGCTGAAATACCCAAGCAATGATCTTCTGCGCAACGCAACCGTCGCGTCTTACAAAAGGCCGAGAAGCCACGGATACCATAATTGCAGACAGAGGACTTCACCGGAACTCTGCAGCAGCCTCGCCCCACCGGCTATCTCGGGTTCAATCTTCCGGCCTCGATGGCATCCCAAGTAGCTCCGCCCTACAGCTCGAAGACGAGGAGACATCAGAGGTCTTATCGGAAATCATGCAGGAGGCAGAGTGCCATTATATACCCGGCGAGCGGATCGCGAGATGGAGGATCAGCAATGTTGATGCTGCCAGACTTGTGAAGTTTGTGAACGTCATGATCATCTGAGAGCGAAGAAAGACCAGACGGAGTCTGTTCTCGTAGAAAGACCTCGGCTGTGAGCTCGTTCATTTTATGCGCTTGCCATTATTCTAGATATTACTTAGTATGACGAGGGAGTTTAGTGGCAGTTGTGATTTGAGGCAAGGCTTGGCCTCGCTGCCAGATACAGCTCCTGCGGCGGTCTTGACCGGTGGCTACGGTGATCCATACACAGTGACAAGGACTCGGATTTCGCACCCGGGACCAAAAGAGGCTCTTGTCCAGCTGGCATACACCGGTGTGTGCCACGGAGATGTATATGTACGAGATGGTGGTGGCCCGGCGCCAAAGGTCCCGATTCGGCCATTGATCGGAGGCCACGAGGGTGTTGGAACCATTGTCGCCATGGGCACGGTAGGCATGGATGGGTTCACGATTGGGGACGTGGTTGGAATTGCCCGGAGAAGTCATGTTTGTGGCGCCTGTGACGCGTGTATGCACGGTGAAGAGAACCACTGTTTCAATCAGCAAGTCACTGGGTCTCATCGAGATGGAACATTTCAGAGTACGTCCGTTTTGGCAGGGGGTGAGAACCCAAGTTCCCTTCCCGCAATGAAGAGGCCATCTGACAAATTGTCCAGGATATGTCTCCTTCCCAACTTCCCAGCTGATCCCAATCCCCGCCAAAATCGCTTTGCCTAGTGTCTGTCCCATCCTCTGCGCTGGCGTCACCGTCCATACCTCGCTGTGGCTGATGAAACCACAGCCGTCAAAATGGTGCATTATAGTCGGTGCTGCCGGTGGTCTGGGTCACCTAGGCATCAAGTATGCCAAGGCCATGGATTTGAAGGTGCTGGCGATTGACGGAAACGGGGCTGAAAAAGAAACATTCTGCAAAAAGATAGGCGCTGATGCTTTTGTCGACTTCGGTCGAGAGGACTTGGTGGAGACCGTGGTCGCTCAGACAGACGGTGGTGCAGACTATATTCTGGTTCTGAGTCCTCATCAGTCGTCTTATGAGTAAGTGCTGCTTCCAGGTGCAAGTGGACTGCGACCATAGCTGACAGAGATCGTTTTTTTTTTTTCTGTTTTTCAGTACAGCTGGACAATACGCAAGCTTCGGAGCACAAATTATGGCGGTTGGAATTGGAAATGCGCAGTAAGTTCTCCCGGGGTTCCTTGACGTCTTAATGGAGGATTTGGGTGCTGAATCGGTCGCAAAAACAGCATGTCGTTAAGGCCCATTTTGAAAAAGAACTTGGTGGTTCGCTCTAACGAGACGGGGACCAAAGCAGATATGCGATTGGCCCTGGAGCTCTGTGCCCAAGGCAAGGTAGTGCCAGAGGTAGAAATTATTGAGCTTACCAACATCAACACAGCATCGGACAGAATAAAGTCCGGTAAGGTCATGGGAAAGCTTGTTATCGATCTCCAGGATCAAAAGGGTTGCAGTGTCTGTTGTTAGAACTTGCCAACATTCCCGCGGAGCCGAATGTTAGTCATTTACCCCTGTAGGTAAAGCGCAACCAATGCTGAATATATCTGGTGAGGCTTGGGCGTCTGGAATACCAGCACGGCCGGTTTCATCCATGAACCAGGTCAGGTCTTTCTTCCTGTGATCCTCTCGTACCGGCGTGAACGTACCAGTTGCATGCAGGATGTCCGTCGTAATTATTTTTTTTTTTAAAAAAAAAAATGGTGTGCTAGAGATAACCTTGACCGTGAGACGGATGAGAACCTGAATGACGCCATTCAAAGGAAATGAGTCCAAATGAAACAAAGTTTCGCCATTGCGAGGTTCCCACGACATGGACAGAGAAGAGGAAATCGCCGGCCACAGTCCGAATGTCTGCGCGGTGAGTGGTTACCTAGACCGGGAGTCCACGCTATAGTCAACAGTCACGGTAGGTAGGCGAAAAAGTAATGAAGAAGCTTAAAACTAATGAATGAAGAACAAGAATGGGGGAAACCTGACATTGGTTTCTTGGCCGAAGACGGCTGGTACGGGCAGAGCATGCCGTCTCACATCCATATTTAAATGTATCTTCCGTCAATGGTTTCCGCCCCCTGAGGGTTTTACACATATTCGAACGCGTCCCGCAACCAACGATACCTCGTGAAGCCTAGGGTCTCCACTTGAAATAAGGATGCTTCCATTCGAGGTCTTGAATTTCGAGCAGGCTCATGCCGGCCAAGAGGCTTTGTGCATCCCGTTTCTCTCGTTTCTTGTTGTCAGCACGCATCCACAGCAAGAGGCCGACCGACAGCAGAAATATCAAGCTGGTTGTTGCCAAATTGAGGCCATTTCCGATACGGAAGTCTGGCGTATCAAAGGGTAAATATGACCACATGGAGATCAGGCCGCCGATGTTGCCGAGCATGGTGTTGGCACCGATGGCCGCCGCGCGAGCAGTATCGGAGATGACGTTGGCAGACACTTGCGCATTGACCATAGTGCCATAAACAAAAATTCCTGCTGTAATCAGGAACGTGGCACCGTAGCGAGCATAAGGATCAGTAACTTGAGTGCCCACGAACATGGCGTAGCCGATCATCATGGGGGGAGCGCTGATGATAAAGAAAATTTGCCGAGTGTTGAGCTTATAGCTGAGGTATGGGATGAACATGGCGGTAAAGGCACCTACAACGTACGGCGGCACCGTATGGAGTTGCTGGCTCACGACGCTGTTCTTGGGATAGATAGTCTTCACAATGGTCGGGAGGAAGACAGCCAGTCCTTGACTGCTGACGCCAGCGAGCAAAAACACCATGCCGACGGTAAGAGTGACTGGTGAATAGATGCCTTTGTATATTTTGGCGCGGTCAAAACGGTCGAGGACTTCTGTGCTGGCCATGCGTTCGGACTTGATGCGAGCAATGGCCAAGTCCCTTTCGTCTTGAGTCAACCAACGAGCGGTGGCGGGGCGATCCGTGACTGTCAGGAAGGCAATTAAGCCTAGGCATAGGGTAATAATGCCTTCAATTCCGAAAATCATCCGCCAGCGATGGAGACTTCCAAAGTGATCCAGTGTCAAAATTGCCGAGGCCAGTAAGCCTCCGAAAGCGCCGGCCAGCGGGGTCATGACCATGTAGAGCGACAAGCGGAAGGTCAGCTCATCGCGACGATACCATCGAGACAGGTAGTAGGCGATGCCCGGCAACATTCCAGCCTCGAAGATCCCCAGGAGGAATCGAACGGCGTACGCCGCGGAGATGTCGTTGATAAAGGCCATGGCCAGTGTCAAGACACCGAATCCCGTCGTCGATGCAGGAAGGAACCAGCCCGGCCCGATCCACTTGCACACGAGATTGCAGGGAATCTCGAAGACAATGTATGAGATATAGAAAAGGGTCAAGACACGATTGTAGTCGTAGCCATGCAGACCGAGATCCTTTTCAAATCCCACAATTTTGGCATTTCCTACAGAATGAGTGATGAGTTCATGGGCTGGCGGACTGTTTTGTTCGCACATGTGGATAGTAGACATACCGATGTTGGCACGATCAATGAAGCAAAATAGATATAGTAGGCACACAGTGGGCATGACAAACATGTCGATCTTGCGGCGGAGACGCTTCTCTGTCGCCGCGTCGAACTCGACAAGTGGATTTCCCCAGCTATGGGTTATGGTCAGCTGTCTGCATGCAGAGACCATCATCTATCGTCGTCTTACTCGTCTGTCGCCACATGTCCACGCTCGGCCGCCTCGTGCGCGTCATGTTTAGTCACATCCTCGACGGTGGTGGAGTGAACCGACGCCCCAGGCATCTGTTGCTTGTCGGAAGTGTCCATGTAGTCAGGTGAAGGGAGATCCGTGCAGAGCAGCAGGCTCTTCAGACATGCGATCGAGGAGGGAAGAGTAGGCAGTCTTTCTAGAGCCAGTTTTATTTATGCCCTGACCCTGGAGAATACAACTCCCCGGGACCCCACGGGGTAAGGGATCCCGGAGACTCTTCCTGTCTCGATTATCTCGGGACTCAATCTGCGGGTTGTCGAAGGCTGCAGCAGCTGCTCCAGGGAGGAGAGCGACGGCGTGGTACTTCCCCGGACGACGCGCGTGGGAGCCGGGGGAACATTGGCTCCTCCACAGTGCTCGTCGACATGGAGGAACCCCCCTCAACCGAGGAACCCCCCTCAACCGGGGATGTCGAAGGCCGTCCGGCAGGCTGGACTTGTGCTTGGGTCTTCGGATTCCGTGTGTGCACCGCACCCGGTAGATCATCCAACCGGAATGCTTCCAGACATCAACCTGGTACGACCGGATGGCCACTTCCGAGATAGCCGGCCCAGGACACTTTTCTGTCCAGTAGCGCTTGGGACACTCGACGCCGACTGGGCCTCTCCAGGACTCACAGCCAGGTGGAGATACCAAGCATCGACCGGGTCTTGCTTCTCTGTATAACGCAGGGAGGCTGCTCAGCACGAACATGTTTCCATATAATCCGCCGGTCACCGAGTTCGTTGGATTCTGCTGTGGCAAGTATCGAAGGGCCAGGCAAGGCATAACGCTCCGCTGAGGTCTGTTGAGCCTGCAAATATGGCCACCAATGCTTCGACGTTGACCATTGAGGGACGCCCTCCGTCCAGCTTCAAACCTACCCATGAAGAGCGCAAACGGGCTGGGCTGATCACGTTCGAGGAACATGCCATTACACCATTTTCTGTGCCTTCCACGTCGGTAACATTCGAAACCTTCAACCCTGACTTTTTGGGTGGGTTGAAACAGCGACTGCAAGACATCGAGCTCAGGGTGAAGATTATGGATGCAAATAACATTGCCGCTCAGATCATCTCTCTGAATCAGCCGACGGCCCAGGCCTTTGTCAAGTTGGACGACTGTGTCGAGTTTTGCCGCAAAGCGAACGAGTTCGTGTTTCAAAATTACTGTGCAAAGTATCCAAAGCGGTTTTTCGCCTTCGCGACCCTGCCTACGCAAGACGGGACAGCGGCAGCGGCCGAATTAGAGCGTTGTGTCAAGGAGTACGGATTCGTGGGTGCTATGATTAACGGGTATACCGTGACCGAAGATCCTACTAAGGGGCTCTACCTTGACGATCCGCAGTACGACACGTTATGGGAAGTATCTGGACGCTTGGGAAAGCCAATCTTTATTCATCCTCGCATACCTCTCCAGTCGAATCTCAACGTTCTGAAAGATATTCCCATACTCCATGGAGCACCGTATGGATTTGGAAGAGAAACTGTGGAACATCTTCTAAGGATTATGTACGCTGGAGTCTTCGACCGCTTTCCCAAGTTGAAGATATGCCTTGGACACTCGGGCGAAGGACTCTCTTGGATCTTGCCGAGGACCGACACCACATTTAGAATGTACACGAAAGGTGGGTTGATCGCTACCTGGCTTGTTATCGAAGTGATCGCTGATCCAAAGCACTGGTAGCCGCCCAAGGGCCGAAGAAAAAGTCCTTTCTTTATTATTTCCAAAACAACATTATTTGCAACACCAGTGGTATGCCGAGGACATCGGCCCTGCTCAATCTGTTGTCGGAAACAAAAGTCGAAAATGTCACTTTCTCGGTGGATTATCCCTACGAGAGTATCGCCGAGATGAGGGCATGGTTTGAATCAGTTCCAATATCGGACGAGACATGGAAGGATATTGGGTTTCGTAACGCGATCAGGATCTTTAACCTGCCACTTGACATCAACTAGAGCTGCTTAGAAAATACAGGAGTGGGAATGCTTTGCAACACCGTTTCCTTCAAAACAAATTTTACGCATGGTATTGGATTGACCTTATTCACCAAGATATTAAATCTAGATTGTGAGTGACACGTTGACCAAAACACAGTTAGTGAGCGCAGAGTGTTCGTGGTTAAAAGAATTCGATACTGTCTCCTTGAGTAATAAATTGATCGTCCCAAGCGAATGGCAGATTTCCGAGAAAGTCGAGATCAGCGAGGTTACTGGCGGCTGGGAACGCACATGCATCACTGGCAGTTTGCATGCCACCAGCGCTCTCTAGTGGTTCAGAGAAATCATTAGTAGACGGGTGGTCAAAGCAGGAGTCCCGTGTGTGACTTACGGAATGTGGACGCAAATTGCAAGAGACGCTCAAGGCATTTCCGGCATCGATTGCCAATACGCGAGTCACTACTCGCTTTCGTGATTGTCTGAGATGCATCTTGGATGTGTTTGAGGAAATCCTGGGGCTCAAGATGGAGAATTCTGATGTTGTGCTTCATGCTGAGGATCATGACGGCGAAGATGACCAGGGCAGCGGAGAAAGCTGGAGTCGCAAACCTTCAGCACTGGTGCGGCAGCGGGGAAAGACAAAGCACAACTTACCGTAATAAATTTGAAACCACCAGGTCGTCAGCACTGGGGACTTCGTCGGCGATGGAGAGTTGCTTTTGAGGATATCGAGGATGTCGAGGGCTGCGGACAAGCACATTTCAACACTAGCCTTACCAAAATTCATCAAGAAGTTCCATTCACCATCGGTATCCGCGGTCGATCTCCCATTTTGAAGAAAGCAGACCAGCATCCTTCGGTGAAGCAGCATGCGCGTGTGGAGAAATCGCAGGGTTAACACGAGACTCATTGTAATGTCTATGGGCGCATCCGACACTGCGGGATTCGTGGCCTCGATCATGGTATCCCGAGTTTGGAGCCGAATGTGAGAAGGTAATTCGGCCTTCCATGCTGTTAGTTGCGGTTCGATCGCCATAATGTTCTGAAACACTTTTGAGCTTGGAAGAATCTCCTTGGTTTGAATGTTGTTTTGATACACGGTCTGCAAGATTAATCCCACAAGTGCGTACAGTTTGCTGCGGAAAAGGTCAGTGAATCGACAGGAAGAGAAAATCCGGCACCCTCACATGGATTGAACAAATGCAGCCACAACTGACATCCCATTCACGCGACTTGGTACCTGTTCTTGTCGGTTTTCGGAACCGAGCGTCTCAAAGTCAACATCCTGAGGAAGTTCTTCAAGTTGATAATCCTGCCTGATACTCTGTGGTCTTCCAAAAGTCATGCTGCATGTCCTAGGACAGGTATTAGCTAATTAAGTTCAATCGGTCGGTTAGATGGGGACTAAGGTGCGTACCTATCCATGATGCAACACATGTGCCAACACCGCTTTCGAATTTCTCGTTCCAAAGGACCGTACTTTGCATTCTCGGCTGGTGAGTGCAGGCCAATTTGAAACGCAGCATGGACGGTGAGCCCTTGTAGGGTCCAGGTCCGAGCCGACTGCTGTGTCCCTTGCAGGTACTGAAGAATCAAGAGCAAAGCTTGAACTGATCATCACAATCAGCTGAAATCTCTGTGGATCAACTCGGCTCAAGGCTGACCGGCTTCAAGGTTGGCGCTCTGAAGAGATATGTCTTGCAAAACTTTCAGGGCCCGCTGCAAATAGATTTCTGCATCTGTTTGATTCTGACCGCGGTGTGGGTATACAGCTCCGCTAGTCGCGAAAGCCATAATCGTGTTTAGCAGACAGAGCCAGGGCCTTCGCACGCCGCGGAAGGATGCGCTTTCCATATCGGCAATGCCGTCGAGGAAAGTCTTCTTGTAGATGTAAGGGAAGAGCATGCCAAATCCGGTGAAGAAACGGTCTAGCAACTCAATTATCGTTTCCTTTTTGGGCAGTATAAAGCAGTTAACATCATCGACAGCCAAGCTTAAGGGTTGATTCCTTCGAGACGAGGGGTTTGGTGAAACCGGCCGTGAGAAATGTGTCGAGTCTTGTCGCTCGCATAAAGTGTCGCCATGATGCCGGGTAGGGACATTGCGCATCTGATCCACAGCATCATTGATGGTGGAGAAAAAAGCCGAATTCGAAGATGGGCCTACATTAGATCAGTGAGTTTAGGTCTAGACGCCAGACAAGGGGGATCTTGACCAAAACAAGCAGCGGTTTCATCGTCCGCGAACGTGATCACGACCATGCCATCGACCGTGTCGTTTTGCGAAGTATCAGGTTGAGGGCTGACCAGCATTTGATCGGCGCCATGCGGCACTCTCGCTTGGTGCCCGGACAAGTGCGATGAAGAGTCAAATGGAGTGTCGGTGCTTGACGATGGCGATGTTAGACCGAGGAACGACGCAGTGGTGCGGTCCCTTGTCTTGGTTGCTGGCGAGATCCCAATATTCGCCGCTAGCAGTCGCAATGACTGTTCGATCGCACGAAGCCGCAATTCAGTCGGGGAACTGGTCGTACCAAAGACGGTCAATCTCAATCTGGGCAACGCAGAAGGACTAGGTGGCTGCCTTACTCTGCCTCGCTGGGGATGCTCTGTTGTCTGCGAACTGGTTGTGTATAATTACAGACAAATTCGAGGTCGACACAGATGCCACAGGAGGGTCTTGCCCCATCGCATTTGGTCTTTCGCACGCGGCACGAGTCGCAAGCTAGGGCAGTGCGTTGCCTCTTGCTCCTGGGAGGTTCGGGTTCAGCATCTCGAGCATGAGAGAGCGGCATCACGGCCATCGAAAACGGACTGCATTGACCAACAACTTCGTCGGGGGAAGCTGTTAGTAGAATCGCAGAACAAGAGTCTCAGGGCCCTCGAGCAAGAACCTGTGGTCAAATGGTCACAACTGAAGCGTTTCGAAGCCTGCTTCTTTCAAAGAAATCGGAAATAGTACCTCGTACGGTCCACCCTGCTGTTTCGCCGCCTTGGTCGTCTTCCCCGATTGCCCCGGAAACGCCATGCTACACAAGGACCAGGCTGCTCGTATGAGATCTTGCAGCCAATGGGCAAGCAGGGGGATTTAAGTACAGTACGAGGTACCTCGTAGATATACCACTATTCGGACTCGTGGGAAACTTCACACTATCTGTTCGTAGTCCCGTTGTGCCACCACCGAGCGAGAGTCGTCGGGATTATCCTCATATCTCAGAGCACACCCATTCCTCCCTTTTGAATTAGTGGCTTGCCGCTTTACTCGCCCTCGGCTCACCTACTGCTTCCTAAGTGACTCAATGGCCATGCGGAGAACCTGCGGGGTAAATTAGTCAGGCAGTTTTAGCGCCCCAATCAAATCTTACAATTCGCTTTTCAGCCTTCATCACTACGAATACCTTTTCTTTCTTTCCATACGACACCATGTATAGAAAATGCTTGTGCGATAGTGCACATAGACGGACCAGAGCTTTCCAGTCGACCTTCTTCCTGTGATTCAGAATGAGAATTAGGCTTGTCTAATAGACGGTTTGATCGACGGCGCAATTTACAGCACGACAACCTCGCCATGGATGGCCGCGACAGGAAAGGTTTCAAGTTGGCTATTCTGACACAGGCCAAATGTCTATATGATCAGGAATGGAATCGCTGGAGAATGGAATAGACAGACATCTCGCAGGATAGACAAATGCTATCAACCGTCTGGACACTGATCCGCGTCACAGATGGACTGCTGTCCGTGTCGGATTTTGTTGCTGGAGATGTATTGACGACGGTGTCGCCATTCAAACGCAAGCTTGATCAAGTATCATGGTACTCTAATGTAATGGTTTTAATTCTTTCTAAAACTCGGCCATGCTCCCCCAGAATTGTACCAGGCAGTAGGATGGGACAATCCTCTCCTTTGGGTCTCTTCTTGTCAAGCCTTTCTTCTGGAAACAGATTTAGCACATCGAAACGAAGGGCTCAAGACTGGGACACCAAGAATATACCACTTCGAAACTCACCATTAGCACATGCAAGGCATTATTCATAATTTCGCTTGAGGAGGCTTGTTTGCTTCCAATCGGATTTCCTTGCGAAGGATCTTTCCTGAAGCACTCTTGGGTATCTCGTTGAGAAAGAAAACCCCTCCTCGCAGCTGCTTGTAACTCGCCACTTTGCCCTCGACAAAATCTACCACCTCTTGAGCTGTGATGGCTCGGCCTTCGGACGATTGACGGCGAACCACGTATGCCCGGGGGACTTCCGTCTGTTGCTGGTCGTCCCAAACCCCGATGACGGCGGCATCCGCAATGAGAGGATGAGAAGTGAGCAACGCTTCCAATTCCGCAGGCGCGACTTGGTTGCCTTTGTACTTGATCAATTCTTTCTTTCGATCATGGATATGGACAAGCCCGTCCTTGTACATCCCAATGTCGCCCGTCCTGTAGAACCCGTCGATAAACGATTGCTGGTTAGCCTCGGGCCGATTATAATAGCCTTGAGAGAGGATCGGACCTGCAACTAAGAGCTCGCCGGACTCGCCTTCGGCTAGGTCCTCATCATTCTCGTTGACGACGCGAAGAACGACGTTTGGGCACAGCTCGCCGACGCTCCAGGTCTTCTGGTCGGTGTACGCGGGCCAGTCGGTAGCAGTGATAACGCCGGTAGTCTCCGTAGTTCCCCAAGTTTGCGCCATGTGGGCTCGCCCTCGGCCCAATTTCTTCCTCACGTCCCTTATTACGTTTTCTCCTATCGGTGCAGCCCCCGTGACGGCAACCTCCAGCCCGTCGAAATGATCTGTTACCTTGTCGCTCTTTGCGATCCGCAACCAGACTGGCGGTACAGTAAACTGGTATGCTGGCCGGTAGCGGCGATGATATTCGAGAAAGGAGTCAAAGTCATAACTTTTCATCCACCAGGTCGTGCCACCCATGTAGAAAGGACAAGTCGCGTACAAAGAAATCCCGGCGATATTACTCATAGGTAGATGTGCAATGGTGTTCATCAAAAACTCTCGTCCTTCCATTTTGCAGCGGGCCCGATAGCGGCGAGCAACATCCATGGTGCACACATTGTCTGATACAAGACCCCTATGGGATATTCGGACGCCTTTCGGTAGCCCCGTAGTCCCAGATGAGTACAAGAGACAAATCGTGACTTCTTCGAGCGCGCGCTGGTCGGTGATATGTGGCCAGTCATACATTTTATCCCCATCCCATCTGAGCACGTCAGACCGGTCTGTGACAGAGATCAGTTTCCAACCCTGGGGAATCGTGCTGTCCAAAATCAAGATCCTTCCTCTCGCAATGCCGCACTGTTGGGCTGCCAGGACCACTCGCGCCTCGCATTCTGGCGAGCAGACCAGCAGAGTGGGTTTGGAGTCCTCAATCTGGCGTACTAATTCTGCCACAGGGTATTCTGTGCTAGCACCAGAATAGACTCCTCCGGCAGCGACGAGCCCATAGAAGAACACGGGCGCAAAAGGACTTCCGTAAACGACAGTCAGAACGACATCACGGCCAGCTCCCGAGGCGCCGATGCCGTAGCGATGTTGAAGGACGTACGCAACCCGCTTGACCAATATGCGAGCCTCGGCTTTCGTGATACTATTCGACGGATTCGCAGCTTCCACATGGATTTTGGTTTCTTCACGAGCCAAACAAAAATCAGAGTCTACAATACAAGAGATCAGCCACCGGGAAATGCGCCAAAATGCTATACATTTAGTCCGACTTACCAAACAATAGCGACAAAATATCCATACATGGAATGTTAAGGTCTTTGTGTTGCGACTTGTAAACTCGCATCTTGCTGTCCAAATGTCTTTGGAAGCTTTGGTAAAACTCAGGTCGTGCAGGTTACTGACGCCTGCTTATATCATGGGGCTCTTTCGTGCCAAAGAAATGTCAGGTATGTGCCGCGGTAGAAGTTTACCCCTCCGCTTTCCATCTTGAAGGAACTAGACTCAATAGAGGCTCGAGCCAGCCGTTGGCGGGGAGCTCCGAAGAGAAGAGCTTGTAGCCCTCCACCCCGCTCGGCGCAGTCTCGATATCGCATACCACACGTCGGACCTCTATTGGAATTAAGGTTCCTCCATGCATCCACAAATGATCTAGCGTAGCTTCTATTTAAGCCCTTTAATCATTGGACTTTCTATTCTAGACAGCACCACTGCGTTTCCATAATCAATATCGAGAGACCAACGCAGCAGATATAATCCTTGTGCGTCTGTCTATTTTAATCAGTCAAAAGTGCTGCGATCAAGACTTGTTGACTCTGTTGATCCTAGGCACTCCTCGCTCCCTGTCACACCATATGATCGTACACCTCTGCTGGCTTTTCTCAGCAGCGACAAGTTCTGCATCCAGTGGGTGTGTACCTTGTGTTCTGAAAAGCAGTTGAGCGCCGAGGCAAAAGTTTCACGAGGCGTAGCAGCCAAATTAAACCTTGCGAGATTTAGCAACACCAGCGCCACCGCTATGAGGATCATGGTGAAGAAAATTGCATGCGTCTTCGGTGCAGACTTACCCTGAGTCAGGTCGAAAGGCCCTGTTCCTAAATGTTGCGCAAACACAGCGCTTTGAAGGCCGGACGGAAAAAGAAAGCAGATCAGTGCTGGACTTCCTGTTCGAAAATCAGGTGAATCTCGATGTCACCTATGGCTTTAGATGCAAATAGGGCTCCATCGCTTTTGGGGACGATCGATCCGTGCAATACGCTCTGCGGAGTGGTGGCTTCATTCATAGGAATCGGTCTGCTGATCAAATATCGAGGCGGTCCTGATTCTAAAGCCGGTGTAAGTACCGCGGAAGTTTTCGTTGGCCTCTCAGGGAGCTTCTTCTCGTATCCGAGTTTAATTCTTGTCCAAACTGTTGCAAAATACCAGCACATCGGCGTTTTGATAGGTCTCATCTTTACCGTCAACAACTTGGGTGTGGCTTTTGGAAGCCGTGTGTCCCACGACATCTGGACACAGACTTTTTACAAGGGACTCGACAAAAACCTCGCACCATTCAAACGGCAGTGTAGATGTCAAACCCCTCAAAGTGGCCTTACCTGGATATGCAAAGAATTCGGAAAAGTGTTATAGGAAACGACCTGTTATGCGACCAGGATGCGATTCGCACAGGGAGGTAGTCTATTCCTCCACTCCCTCAGACTCTTTCTCTCTTCTGTTGATTCTGGGATAGACAGACACTTAGCCAAGAAAGCTTTACCGCCAACTTGGTCATTGTGGCCGTCTCTCCTTGCTTGCTGGCTAGATATGAGATTGATCCTACGTCGATCATGTCAACGATTCACGAAAAAGAGCTCGACTCCACGCCACATCGACAACGTCGACCCCAAGCCACGCGCAGCAAAATGCAACTTTCCATGTGGTGTTGCTGCTTGCAATACCACGTTCGCCCGCAACCAGAGCCTAGCCCTAACTGGGGGCAGTTTGGTACAATGAAAAGGGAAGCTCCTTTCACGTACCCCAGCTTCCAGCGAGGCAGCAACAGAACAAATAGTTGACCTTAATCCACTTCACTCGCCGACATTGATCGCTCCTCTTTGCAAGGCACCCACAAAGGCAGTTGGTCCTTTTAGTCGCGCAGACACAAAGAAAGAGCCGCTCGCTCAAAGCTTCAAAGCTGTCCTTTCAGAGGTTTCTCGACTTTCACGAGAACAAAGCGTTCATGCGTTCTGTGTGGCTCGAATCTCCAAGCTTTGTCAGGGGTCCCAGAGCATTGTCCCCGCTTTTTCTTCAAGGACAGCCGGGCTGCCTTTCATTACAACCATGGTTCGATCTCTGGAGAGGCTGAGTGTCCTACTATATATAGGCCACACCTACATTCTTGCCCTTTTCTTTGCCCAAGTCCATCAACTGCTGCCCGCTCAGGACAAACTCCCATTGTTGCTACTAGTGGTTCCAGATCAATCATTTCTCCCAACTCCAGTTCAGGGCAAAAGAATCCACAGCCCCTACTCGAGTCTTATTGCAAAATGGCTGACCCTAGGCAAACAGCGCATGACGTGCTCCAGGATGCCCTCGCTTTCGGATCGGTGCAAGATTCTGCGGAAATGGTACGCGCTCGAAATCCCGGTGATGTTGTAGATTACGACGGCGACGACGACGGCGACGAGGCCTGGCGCCTCTGGGATAGGCCTGCTCCGACTTCCTCTCCTGAAGCTAACCTGACTTCTTCGGAAGATTTGCGAGTCTCAGATGAGGAGGATTACGATGGCGAGGCCGCATGGGCCCAACACCAACTCTATTTCGCCCAGCAGGCTCGTCTCATCGGCTTCAATAACGGTGCCTCTGGCAACAATGATGACGTTCCCATGTTCTCTGCTGACTGCTTCGCAGTGGACGGTGGCGCCGATGCTGTTGTTGGTGTCCATGAGGGTAATGAAGAAGAAGGTGAGGATGCCCCACAAGTCACACCCTGGCGCGGGAGTCCGCCTCCACCACCACGCCGATATCGTAAGTCAGTGATACCCGCCCGTCAGTCCCTGCTTATCTTTGCTTTACAAAACTCGCGCAAACAGCGCGAGAAGATGCACCTCAAGCACAGAAACGACAAGCGCGCCGAAGCTGCTAAACTCAAGCTGCAAACACTGTTGGAGGACCGAGTCCTGGGGCCGCATCGGACTACCTCAATGGGCCTGGCTCTGCAAAAGGGCGAGAACAATCGAGTGCACGGTAGTGGCGATCGCGACTGCGTGATGAAGGACACGTATGACTATCGAGCGCTTGCGGTCGCTCAGGCGCGCCGGGAGCGGTCGAAAATGGAAGAGGCTCTTTCAGAGATGGGCGAAGGAGTGTATGAGTTGTGAGAAAGGGTGATAAGACGCTGAGAAGCTGGGACGAGAAGGTGATGGGTTACACTCTACAGGGGTTAGAGGAGGAGGCGGAGACGCAGATGGAGGAGGCATTGTGTATGTCTTTGCAGTTCATTCCTGTTCATCGGGGATTCCATAGGTCGGCCTACGGACTCAAGGGGTCGTCAAGACGTTAAGACGTCCAGACGCGCCTTCAAGCTTTGGGCTGGGATGTTTGACATGGCATTTTGGGTTTGGGTGATAGGTAACAGGTCAAAGATACATACACAAGGCTTCGTTTGGTTTGGTCATTCCTTTTCTTGTTATCCCCTTCGTCATTTGCACGGGCGATCCCAATGGCTAATTCGTATCTTCTCCGTGACCGCTTAGGTTCCAGAACCTACGATAAATGTCCCGCAGTGACTGAAGCAGGCGAGCCGGTTAAAAGTGGGAAAATACGGCGACTCCATATGGAAATCCCATCTAGTACTCCGTACTTTTTGACTCGGTGTTCCGACGCCGCCCAAGGTTGACGGAACCATGGAAAGGGCTAACTGGCAAAGCAGTTGCAACGTGTATGGAGTATATATCGGTATCTTGTTTCGCTTTGATATTTCTTTTTCTTTTGCTCTCGGGATATCTTCGGATGGTTGACGGTCTTTGGCCACGCGAGTCAGTGAAAAGAATACCAGGGTAACAGATATATGTCTCTCTGCGAGCACCACGAGTGATGCTTCTTGCGCAAATAACTCGTCCAGACCAGCACCTGGTAGTGTATACACGTCCCTGGGCATCAGAGATCAGAGAATTCCCCTCAATGGTGAATAGTGTTGCGTGCTCTGAAAGTATACCATCCTTGTATCCGCGAGTCCATCAACCTCCTTCGTGGCAGCTCTAGGCGGTATGTTCCTTGTCGGTGCCCTCCTCATGGACAGCCACGGGGCTGACATGTCCCTGCGCCTGGGCCTTTTCATCCACGTGCTCGACTTTAATATGTTGCGCGGCCTCATCCAGCGTCTCAGCAACCTACACGAAAAGACAACTCGTTAGCGAAACGCGGTGTTTCCCAAATCAACATGTCCCAAACAAGGTGAAATGAAACAAAATGAAAGGAAAGAAATGACCTAAATCAGGGATATCATATGAAATCTAGGAAAAGGGGGGTCAGGGGAGGGTTTATGTTTGGCTCACCTTGTCGCCGAAAACAGCCTCGATCTCCTCCAGCGTCTTGTTCCTCGTCTCTGGGTAGAACAAGACGAAGACGATGGCGAAGACAAAACTCGAGCACACGAATATCAGGAAGAACTTCCACGAGATGGTCTCGATGGCCTGCGGGGTGAATTGCACGAGGATGATGATCAGGACGTGCTGTGTCATGTAGCTGACGGCTACGCCGACGGGGCGGACAGAGGTAGGCATGATTTCGGCGGGATACTAAGAAATTCCCCCAAGCAGGCGTCAGTTTACGGCTTCCTTTTTTTTCCCGAGTGACTTAATACAAGGGGTTGAATACGAACCGTGGCAAGGAAAGCATTGGCAGGCCCGCCATACCCGAGTCCGACGAAAAACATGGCTGCGATGATCCCCTTCGCGAGGGAGCGGTTGGTGCTTCCGCCGTTTTCGTAGATCGCCCAGGTTATGCAGGTTGTGAGCGTTCCGGCAACAATAAGGAAATATGAGATAAACTATATTTGGTCAGAGCAAGGTCTATCTTCAGGACAAGGGGATAAAACTTACCATCGTTGGCCGCCGTCCCATGAGGTCGAAGCATAAGGCCGCGTATATGGCAGAGAGAGTGCCCACGCAACCCCATACACCCGTCAGGATGAGGGACATGACGTTGCTGAATCCGACATTCGTATAAAGGATGACCTGGTAATTTTGGATGACGATGACACCAGAGAGCCTGCAATCAGATATTAGCTGAGTTCGTTCGGGTCTCCGTGCAGATTTGTAATAAACTTACATGCATGCAATTGCGTACCAGAACACCAGCAAAAATCGTTTGCGGTACGATGGCCTTTGCCAGATTGCTTTGAGACCAAGGCGCTCCTCCCTGTCAAGCTCGATTTGGGCTTTGATCTGGTGAAATTCGCGGATGTAGAATGTATCGTCGTGTGTAGTGCCGTGCATTTTCTTGAGGATGGCCAAGGCCTCGTCGTAGCGCCCGACATATGCAAGGAAACGCGGTGACTCTGGCATCAGGAAGGAGCAGGCAAACATGAGAGTGCCAGGGATAAGTTGGCAACCTAGCAGGAGACGCCAAGAGACGTTGCCTTTGATGAAGTAGAATCCCAGACCACTTGGGTTGTACTCAGCATTCATTTACATTCGATCATGAATACAAGCAGACTTACACCCATTCAGTAAAACAGTAAGCTCCGTTGACACTGACTCTGCGAAAATATCAGCAAAGATACTTGATAAATTTGAAGGCCGCGTACGAATAAAGACCACCAATTCGACCTCGCATCTTGGGAGGCGCGATCTCAGAGGCGTATGCGGGACAGACCACGAAAATCAGGCCCGACGCGAAGCCACCGATAACTCGGCCGGCAACGAAGACACCATAACTATGGGCTCCTGTCTGCATCGCCGCGGCAAGCAGAGATGCCAGACAGCCGATTTGGATGGTTCGAATACGTCCGTATTTGTTGGGCAGGTACCAATTCGAAGCCATGCCAACAACGGCTCCAGCGTAGTACGCTGATCCCATGGCGCCTATGGTGGTAGAGTCCAGGCTGAAGTATTCGAGAAAGGACGTATACCCAAGGACTGAAGTCGTGCAAGCTTTTTCAGGACGTTAGTTTGTGTCCAGGGCAGCCTCGAGATATGATATGCCTACCAGAGTCATAGCCATAAAACACGGCCCCGAAGGTCACGTACAGCACGCAAAGCCAGTTGTAGCGATTCATCTTGGAGTTATGTTCACCCATGGTCGAAGGCTGTCTTCTCGATCAGATCCGAGAAAGAGGAAGAGCATGCAATGAGGTATGCACTGAAAAACCCGCAAAGACGGGGGCCTGGTGCATGCATATAGGAATTAGCGACCGGGGCATCCTCGGTCGCTGCTGAAATGAGCCCAGTGGCAACTGATCGACAGCTCGTGGCATTCACTCCTGAGTAGGGTGTTTCTGACTCCGAATGGTCTGGTTGGTAGCAAGAAAACATAGGATAGAAGGCCGTGGCTCGTTGTGCGAGCATGCCAGAGATTGCGGAGTCCCCGCAGAATACCTCAGCCTTGTCTAGATTAGGATATCCTCGGTCTAAGCTTGACCATTTCTCCTGCGGAGAATGATGATCTTCTCCGACTCTGGTTGGAAGAGGTTAAGCGAGGTGCGGCGGGATTAAGAGTCCGTGTTGTTGCCGTGCGATCCTGACTTGCGGTGTCTGGGTAGAAAGCTAAAATAGTCCTTGGTAAGGACCCCTGGGCTCGATTGTCTGCTGGATCAAAGCAGCAGAGAGCGCCCAGGGGCATTGCATAAGTGTCGGGCCAACCTCCCTCGCTTCTTATCTGTGAACCTCTTGCAGTCAGCTATGCAATATCGGCAAGTATCACACAGAGGGACCCTGTTACCAACAGTTGAGACACTCCCCATATCTTTCACGAAGCCGTATTCACCGAGGACCAATCATAGAAACCTACGGCCCCTTTGATCTCTTTGCATTCTTAAGTTCACCTTTTCCTGAAATCCATAAAGTTTTGAAAACACGGTGATTGATTCCTTAGGTTACGTGCAACGTGCTCGGCCCTTCGAAATCTCATGCTTCCAGCCAAATCCCAATGCGAAGCTGAATGATTTCAATCAATTTCGTGGGTGGTGCCATCATCACTATTGTGACCGATACCCTCTTCAACCGCTGCCGCAAGAGCCGTAACTTGAGATATGAGCCATATGGTACTAAATGGTACTCAACCCTTCTGCAGTGGTTCCTCGCTGGTGCTCTTATTGTTATATGGAATCTTTTGACTGCTCCCTTATGTCGAGTGCTGTCTGCCTTAGCGTGGAACGCCGTGGCGTGTCGGTGAAAGCCCGCAACAGTAAGCATTCGTGACGAGGGTGTTCCTCGAGTCTCTTTTGCCCGTGCCGTACTCAAACCACCGCTATATCTCGAATTTCAAATCACCAATTTGAAAGTCCAGACCAGAGAATCATCCTCACCGCGGGCAGCGGATTGGTCATTCGAGAAGACCACTGGTTTGCTGATGCTAGCAAGTGTCTTGTTATCTGTATATCTTCTCTGGGCAGGACCTAATCGTGCTCTCAAAACAACCCCGACTTCGATAATGTCATTGGATGAAAGCAGGTATGTACGTCGTTCAAAAAAGAAGGGCGAAAGTCGGTCCTGCTACGTAATGCAGTGTCTGCGGGACATCACAAACCTCTACAACCCCGCCGCTCGGCCGGAGTAGATAAAGCAAAGGTCTTGCACACATTGGTTATTGTAATATCCATGCCCTTATATTCCAATGGCACATCAGCCACGTGGCAAAGGTTTGCCATAGTCTCGTGGAGCAAGGTAAGCTTGGCCAGCTATTTATGTCCTCTCGTGGGATGCTTGAGTGTTAGAGACATGGCGCTGGGTCAGGGAGACGGAGAAGAGCAGGCACTCGAGGAGCCCAACGAAGCGAATTGATTTGTAAGAATAATGAACTGAGACGAAAAGGGACCTGGATCTAATTCTCATCTCATCACATCGGTTGCGGAACTTGAAGGCGCGGACTTTTGGCTTGGCACGCTAGACCTTATTCGGCTGTCTATAACTATCGCTCACAGCTTCGCTTGCCCAACAGGCCTGATCACAAACCCGACACGAGGAAAGTGAACCCTCACCTCTCCCACAGCTGGGTAGGTTTCAGAACCTGTCTGCTGAGGTGTGATGACCGCTTCTTCCGGTGTGAGAGCCACCAGTGTCCCTACCGTGGGACTGTCCCTTCCAGTATCATCAGGAGCGATGCTCACTCCCGCACCTGCAACAAGACCATTGCGTTTATCAAGGTCGTAATGAGGACAAGCCGGAGTAGCAAGCAGAAGCGTTTGTTCTCGCAACGGTGTCTGCTTCAGTTGCTCCATGAGTCTTTTCACGCTCTGTGCATCGTCCCTCTCGATCCTAGTCTCCGTGCTCGGCAATCCATCAACATATATCCTGAAGCGCTCAAACCAAGAAAAGACCCCTGGGTATCGGTCTTTATTGAACACTCTCCCTATTCCCTCCCCATCCCCATCCTTCGTTCCTCCACCTGTCAGATTCTCAATCCCTTCGCCGCGACTGATCTTCTCGCCCCAATCAAGCTGATACCACAGTGCCAGGTCCGCTGCACTCGGCATATCGGCTCCAAATATCCACGTCTTTGTACCCTTGTCAGCAAGTAGTGGCTCCAACAAGCTCAACTGCAGATCCAACCCGCTGAGATTCTGAGGAACTTTCCTCTCCAGCTTTTCGGCGTCGAGTTTGTGACCGATCAAATCCGACCGGTCGACTCCAAAATGCGTACGCCATACACTCGAGGGAATGAGGCCCGTGGTTACGCGGAAAAGGGGCCTGTCAGTCCAGTATGAGGCAAACCCACGGACCAGTGGGCGAAAGGACGCCGTGGAAGATGGGTAGAGTGTTCCATAGCCTTGTGCGGAGGGGAATTGGTGCTCAAGCGCTTCGAGGATCAGGGAAGTGTCGATGTAAATCTGTCACAGGTGGCACTTGCATTTAGCCCAAGCCTTGCAATATCTCTGGACGGGCACGCAACCGAACAGGCTGGTGGTTATGACTGCCCACTGAATATTGAGTATGAACTTTGCTTACCTCTCGTCCAATTGCCAGGACCGGAATCTTTCTATAAGTGATATTGAAATTATCCTTCAAGACCGGTCGTGGCATCATTGAAGGTACAACAATGAAAGCTGTCCACGAAAGCACCCGTAGCGTCAGCCTAAGCCAAAGTTCGCCGAGGAGAGCAGAGTCAACATTGGACACAGCAAGACGTCCCACAAAGGTCAGGCTTTACTGAGAGCTAGCTAGTATGATATTGCCCAACGTACTGTATGGTATTTGTTTCAACCTGAGAGCTAACTTCACCTTGGTCGTAAAGGGCGACGCTTGATTGATTCCGCGTTAGCCCCACGTACATACTCTCAGGGCTCCAAGGTTGAAGTTGGACTATATCTCACAGTCATATCCAAAAAGAACCACTTGGGGCTTCATAGAGGAGGCGTCAGCCGCCATACTGGGAAATTTTGGGCAAAAGACGAAGTGGGTTCCAATCGTTGTCGTGTTAGAGTCGACAAATGGGCAAGAAAATTCGCCTTTAAATGCTACAGTCTCTTTTTGACTCAGAAGGCGTACATGTGCGTGATATGAGAAATGGACTTTATGTCTTTACGCGCACGCGAATAATAGGAGGAACAGAAGGAAGTCAGAGTCGGATGAATGGGTCGTCTCGGCGCATGAGCCTCGGTTCGGTCAGAAGTCGTCATTTGATTGCCGCGAGGCTGATTCAGCCTTGCACTCATCGCTTACCACTCAACGCTCGCGACACTCCCCTTGATTCTCAACTACCTAGGTACACAAGTTGTATCTCGGTCGTGCTATTCATCAGCGGCACTATGTGTAGTCCGTAGGGCTTAGCCCGCCAATCGGCAACACCTTAGTATGACGGTCCCCTCCAAAGCCGATACGTCGGTCAACCCGAGAGTTCCTCACACACTCTGGACTGATGCATTTGAGAAGAGTCAAAGGTGATAATTGGCTCAGTCTGGACGCTTCCAGAGTAGACAAGATCGTTTGAATTGCTTTCTAACTCATGCCAACATCATTTGGCCTGGTCTATTGCCGACACCGTAGCGAAGAGGTCTAAGATAAGAGCCTAGGGAGGCGACTATTGATGGGAATGTAATGGACTGGAAGGTAGTGTTGTTTGTCAAGTGGACGCCTACTAGGCTCGGACCGTCGATGTTTGAGGTCGTTGGGGGGCCGGTGCTGAGAAGGGCGCGGCCGAAGTCCATAACCCATAAACAGGGTTTGGAATTGACAACCATCCTTTGAACTGAAATGAGGTAATTTGAGAGTCTTTTTCAGGTGGAAAATATGTCGAGCAGTTGATTACGACCTCCTGGAGAACTGATTTGTGGACCTGGTCGGTGGTTTGCACGTGGTTCGGGCCATACTCGGCGGCACAGCATTTGTACTTGTGTAGTCAAATCTCAATGAGGCAGAGGCAGCAAGTCCTGTAAGCAAGCCTTAGTGTCACCAGACACAAAAGGGAAGGGAAGCTCTCCCGCTTACCTGTTGGCCATCCGTCAAAGCACAGGGTCAATATTTCGAGTAATGGACCCATGCCAACTTCATCACGAGCAGCTGACCTGTCGCAGCTTCCAAGGCCGCACAAAGTAGAAGACTTGTGGCGCTGAGCTTCATATTGATCAAACTCCGAGTAGTGGATCAGTGACAAGATTGATACTGAGAGCTACTGCTCCAGGAGAGGTGTGCATGGCCACAGCTGCCTGTGACAAGGTATGTATTACCCCCAGATCTGCATAGACTCGACTGCGAGCGGCCATCTGTTCGGTGGCTGTGCCAAGTAATGAAATCATAGCGGGAACTGTATCCGCGCTTTTGTTGGCCATGGGAATCTGCGACCCAAGTCGAGAATATGAGGATGCTTACGGCAAAATTAATGATTGGTGTACCTCCCGCAGCCCTTCAACTCCTGGGGTATGCCGTATGGCATGGAGCAACTTGTCAATTGATCGACGCCATGGTGACGAATGTGACATCCAGCAAGATTGACGAGGTTGGGTGAGAGCTTTGTAACATTGGAGTAGGCTCCGTTTCAAGTGATGCGGCTCAGAGGATGCGAAGTCCACAGCACTCAATCGATTCTGGCCGCACCACTGCATGCCTTCTCCACCAGAGCTTCGTCAGCTCTTCCACAAATCTTTTGTCCGACGCGCTCCAGCTATCCAGTCCCATTTGCACCATGTCTTCATGATTGATCTCAACATCGGCCTTCTTGTTCTGCTCAGCTAACAGAGGTCGGCTGTCCTCAGCCAGTTGATCATTGGAGCTTGCATCGTCTTGGTCATCATTGTCGTGATATCTCTCCTCGCTGCTGTCGTTGCCGTCTGCCCTTGCAATAGCAGCTGCGACAGTTTGAAAAATAGCCGCGGTCATGCGGTGGAAATATGCCACAACTGCCACTTCGCGAGTCTGCTCCTCCTCTGATCCATCAAGCAACAGTGACGAATCACGTTCTATTTCGTGTTCTTCTCCGTCGGCGAATCCTTCGCGCCGATCGCCAGCCGATGCCCACCAGACGAAAGAGGTGTATGCCATTCGGGACCAAGACGCGGGCTCCACTACTAGTTTGTTCGTCGAATACGAGGATGAAAGTGAAGAAATGGAGGAGGTCTCGTCATCGACGGCGGTCGTTTCACTAGGTTCCAATCCTCGCAGACCACGTATGAGGTGCGCGAACCGACGAGAGTCTCGTTGGGTTGCCCTGATGGCGACTTTGGGAAAAGCCTTGGTTAATTCTGGACTTGAAACAACAATGCGAGGGAACACTTTTGCCGAGGGATATTGTGAGCGCGGCTTAGGCATGAGCACAAGGACATCATAGAGGTCGGGTTTCGAGGCAAGTACATCATCCGTTGTGCAGGAAATGAAACCGTGGTCGGTTCCGGCAGCTCCAGCCTGCTCGAGCTGGGGAATGTCCGTAACCCCAACAGTGAAGAGAGGACGCAGCCGAACACTGTGAGTATCGGGCTCGTGGGGCAGAGGCAGAAGTGACTTTGCTACAGACGAGAGGATGGAGAGATTATACACTGTAAAACACGGTCAGGATATGACCAAGTTTATCAGGTAGATTCATCTTACCAAGATTGCAACAGAATTCCACGGGAGTCTCCGTGATGATCAAGATCCGTTTGTGAAGTAAGGCTGCTCGATACAATGGAAATATTAGAGGCCCAAAGAGCTTGATAGAATCTATCAGTGTAAGCGCAGGATGGTGAGGCGTCAAGGCATGATGCGGAGAAATAAAGGTTGTTGCGGTAGACATTGTCCTGAACTTGAGATAGCCATTGGGGCGATGACTTAGGTCCTCTGCCGGAGATTCAAGGGGCGTCTGTGAGGAGCGCTCCTCCGGCTGCAACTTGTACTTCTCCCAGTATTGTTCTAGAGCGGTAACACTTTCCGGGTTGTCGATTTGTGCCCTAGTCATGTCAAAGATTGCAGCCGAGAGCATTATATCATTGGCGCTTACCTTGCGAGCTCCATTAAAGACTCTGCGTGGCGCCAGATCCGTCCAATGCGACCTTGCTCCAAAGGAACCAATGCGCCAACAGCCACCATTCGCGCAGCGCGTTCCGCCTGCGCATCTGCTTTGTTGACGAAGGCACTGAGGCCAGCGTAATCATCGTAGATAAAGTATCTTCCCCCATTGTTTAGCAACAGTGGCTAGCTCTTGAATGTATCACTCACACCAAATCCTCTTCGACGTTGTGCAAACCAGAAGGCAGAGACTTGAACTCGACAAACCCTTCGATGGGGACTGCAGATTCGAGTCAGTGTGTGAGCTGGGCGTGAAAAGTATTGTTGGGGCTTACTGTCTTCAAGTGATCTATGCCATCCCAATGTGTATCTGCAGGATTGTTAGCATGCGCAAAAGGCCTGACTTGCACAGGCAGGCATACCCTTTGCGGTGGTCGAAGTTAACCGAGAAGATGGCGAGGATTGGCGGAAGGAGCGGTTCGTTGCCCGTATCGATCCTCAAGGAGTTCGAGGCCTGGTCTGCCATGCAGGAAGACGCTGTCGCATAACGACAACATAGACTGTCGTGGTTCTGAAAATGGGGGCGTGTGGAGCAGTTTCAATTGAAGCCGGAGATCTTCAACTGCGCTGCTAGCAAAATCAGATGTCAAATGACGCCGATACGAGCAATTCAAATGACAGAGATGGGCCATACCCGAAGCATTCATACTACGGCTGCAAGGCAATTTTGGGACCTGCCCAAATTCTGTGGCCATTTGCATAAAGACTATGATTCATTGAAGCTGAGATACCATCCTACTCTGAGCCGTCCCTTTTCGTTATATATGTGGAATGAAGTTCGTCCACTGTATATTGAGATATGCTGTCCCTGGTACGTCTCTCAATTCAGCAAAGGCTTCCGCGATCAAATAGAACCGCGCCACTCCATATATAATGGCCAACGGCGTTATCGTTGCAAACTCCCAGGGTAATGGCAGCTGGTTGGATTGTCTCTTCATTGTGGCGGTTCTCTGCGCCATATGTATCTTGTGTTCTGCCAATGCTTTTCTCTTGAAGACGAATAAGTATAACGTCCTCCAACGGCCCAAACGAGTCCATGACGCTGCTGTTTCAAATACCCAAAATGCTGCAGTAATACCGAAAAGCAGAAGCGAGCAAATACGCCAAAGAAGCTGCTCCGTGCGGCTGGGGAAATCAAAACTCCAGCCTGCGACATGAATGGCGGTGAAGAGCAAAGTGGCAAAGCATAAGAAATATTCTTGTACACCGTAAGGATTCGTTGGGAATCTGTCGTTCGGAATTCGCTGAATCGGCCTCTCTGTAGGAATAACCGGCATCTTCATGAAAGGCTGCACGTTGACCGAATATCCAGGGCCGTTCTCGTCGATGAAATCGAGAGGTGTAAGACTCCATTCTCGGTTGAGCGTCATCTCCGCAAGCGAGTGCGATGAGTGGATGTGGATGGGCATTTGTATATCTGCAGGCTTGTGAAGCCAGAAACAAGACGTCATCAGTGAACAGACGACAATAGCGATTGCATTCAGCTCCAAAGTCGTGATCGCCAGACCTTGGGTGGCACGTGCAATGCACTGGACAATCAAGTAGCCGATTTGGAACGCAGTGACGACCTTGGTAAATGTGTCTTGCTTGGACTTGTCCCAGATATCTTTGCGGGTAACGGCGGGGTATTCGACGAATTTGTTGACAACAAGCCAATGAAGCTGAGTTGCATTAAGTGGAAAGGGTTCGCCGTCTCGGGCGTGAAAGATAAAGCCACCCATGTCTGCAAAGAATGCCTGCCGCATATGCCACTCCTCATAATTGTACGCCTTGAAGGACACCACGGATCGTTTTGCTCGACTCCATTGGCCTGCGGCATATGTGAGAGGAAATTCTGGGCCCAGGATACCAAGAGCCATCCACAACAAGCGGCGGCCAAATCGGGTCGTAATGCTGTCTTTAGGAGCAGGCACATTGAGACACAACATGCTGTAGGTGCTGATAAATATCGTCACGATTGACGTCCACAGAATATCAAATGTCCCTCGATAGCTAGGCTGGCTCACCCATCCCTTGATTCTAGTCGACGACGAGAAAGAGCTTTGTAAAGTGGTGGCATTCGAACAAGCCGAAGGAGCTGTCCCAGTTGCATTGGACTTGTTCTCGTGCCCCTGGCATATTAGCGGAAAGAGTGATAAGCTCAAGAGAATCCGAATCTGCCATCTCCCCACCCGTTCCGTCCCAGAGAATCTTTTGCCGGGAGCAATACTGCGCATGGAAGGCCGTGAAAAGGGGTTTTAGAGATCATTTGTCCCTGATAGCGAGGGAGAATAAGGGAGAGAAAGACCTTGCCGCTCCATTTAAGAACTGCGAAACTGGGAAGAAGCGCCGAGTGTCAACCACCGTAGTTATCTTCCGGGAGCTGAGACAGCTGCCATCCCTTCCCTGTCCAGATCGGCCGGTTCTGGCGGCATGCATGGCTGCAACATCGACCAGGATCGATGTCCGGTCGGGGCCAGAGACACCCTAGTTAGTCCCCAAAAGTACCAGGCTGCACCAGAAAGGGCGTGCGTCGGGCGAAACACTATTAGGAGCATCTCACGAAGTCAATCACTCATCGGAGACGATGGATTCTGCGCCGCATTTCTGAAGTCAAATGAAGCAATTCATCCAAACCTTGGTTGGAGAATGAAGACGGTTCGGGCCGTGCAGCTCTTCACGGGGAATTGGAGTTCCAGCCCTTCAATGAGTGAGATTGGTGTTTGGTGTTTCAAAAGCAGGACGACAGTTGCAGGGCTTATGCCTGAGGGGCTGGTGCTAAGCGCCTGGCTGGGAGATATGGAGTAGAGGGCGAATTGAAACTCGCAGCGGGAATAGGCGCGTACTTATCATGTCTCGAACATACATGCATACCTGCAGGGGGTTTGTATGCATTCCGGCACGATTAATGGCAGGCTGACTCCATATCCTGTTTGTTGTTCCGTTCTTTTGTAGTTGATGATGCCCGTTCCCAGCACTGACGATTGTGTGCTGTTCAGAAGTTGCGATGATGACATTTTTCTCGGCAATCGTTCGACCTCTCCTCATCAGCGTCGCCGCAAGCGTTGGCTTCTACTTCGCCTTTCTCACCCTTCTCACTGTCCCTTCGCTCCAAGACCATGCGATATACCTGCATCGCGTAACATTGACCTGGTTCCAAGATGTCAATGTGCCCGAGCATTGGGGCTTCCTCCGAAACCAAGTCACCCCGTTTCATCTCCTTACGCCAGACGGCGAAACCCTTCACGCGTGGCACGTCCTGCCGCTCGAGACATATCGACAGAATGAGAAGGCGCTGAGAGAAGAGCCCGCAGGGCTGTGTCACAATATCAAAGAGAGACTAGGCTTCAAGCTACTGAGGGATGATCCAACCGCCAGGCTGGTGATATATCTACATGGAGCAGCAGGAACATTGGGATCAGGCTGGCGACCGCAGAGCTACCGCGCTCTATCTGCCGCGGCACCCAACGTCCATATTCTCGCCATTGACTACCGCGGCTTCGGCACGAGCACTGGGTGGCCGTCGGAAGCTGGCCTTCTGACCGATGCACTCACTTTGGCGGAGTTTGCATTGAAGACTGCTGGGATTCCCCCCGAGCGCATCGTCCTCTTCGGACAGTCGCTAGGCACGGCAGTCGGCATATCTCTCACGCACCACCTAGCTCTACAATCGCCAACCACCCTCTTTGCAGGAACTGTGCTCATAGCGCCATTTGCCAATGTCGAACTTTTAACCCAAACGTACAGCATTGCTGGCACCATCCCTCTTCTTGCACCCGTGGCACGTTGGCCCAAGGCTCTAAATTGGCTCAACAGCTTCATCATAACCAAATGGCCATCAAAGGACAAATTGGCCGAACTCATTCGTCGATTGGAGGCTCTAAAGCTTCCCGAGAGGAAAAGAAGATACGACATCACAATCATCCACGCACAAGACGACTACGACATCCCGTGGACACATTCGGAAATTGTGTTTTGGCATGCCGTGAATGCAACAAGAGGCCCCGAAGCGATCCTAAGTTTTGAGGAATTAGAAGTTGAGAAAGCCAGGCGGAAATCAGATCTTGGAGATGGTGGGTGGGAGGTAGACTGGAGAGGCGAGGCCGGAGTGCTGCGAGAGCAGATCGTGAAGCATGGGCTTCATGATCGAATCATGAGTTATCCGGTTGTGAGTCTCGCCGTTGCACGAGCATTTCACAGCCAGGATCCGGAATAGACATCCTGCTATCCTGTCCGCCTTGCCCAGGTCAATCAATCGGACGTGCAAATGGATAGGCTTCTCAATGTGCTGAATGCTCAGCACCCGTCTCATTTCACTACGACACGGCCCCGAAGTATCCGCGTTGTGCCACGATTGTCTCTCAGCACAGAGGTGAGATGTTGCAGATGTCATTCCCATGCCGCCTCGCGGCTCCGCAGATTCGGCGACATCCTCGAACGCTTTTGGATGGCTCTAGGAATGCATATATACTGAAGTTGACCCGTCTCGGGTGATACACCTGTCTATTTGAAGGCCAAGCGAATAAAGGTTTAAAGATAGGCAATCAAGCCATTACTGGTGACCGTCAATCTCCATTCCCGAAATATCTCCCTGGTGACTTGAAGCCTCAATGGTAGGCCAACGAGATAGAAGTTTCCACGCCTTCAGCCGAGGCGGTTCAAATCATCAGGTTCATGTGCCTCGTAGTTGACCCATGACTAAACATGCTTGGAGAGGTTCGTGCTTCGCATCAAAACCACAAAAACACCACTCGGTCCTCGCTACACCGGCATCAGCATCGACTTATTTACTAATCTCTACTCCATCCTTACCTAATCGAGCCGCAACAGATCGTTCTTTTCCGCCTCGCGAGGTGCCCAATTTCTTTCTCTTCTCGTTCTATTCTGTTTGTCGAGGCCCTGGCAGGAAGAAACACGGGCTTTTAAAAGATGGCTTCCAATTTGTAAGACATACAAAATTGATCCTGTTCCTGCACGAAACGCCACGTTTCCAGGATCGAACGGAACCGCGCTGAAATCTACGAATCGCATCACGGACGATTGCTACGGCCTGCTGGGGCCTGCACTTTTTTCCCATCTCACAAAAACAGGTCTAGCAGAGTTTGAGTACTAGTGCATCTAGCCTAGGCTTTCATGGGCGGCTCCGATTTCTGTATTGCTCGGGTTTAGGCAAGTCAATAACCTCTCGTTGTGGACCAGGCCATCACTCCCGAGAATTTGACTTGATGCAGAATGCCGCCAGTGCGCTTTGTCAGCCCGCTGGGGGCTGGCGATCTTGTATTGACTCTCATGGTCATGGGGTCGAAGTTGGAGGTATGCGATTACGTGCAGGGATACACGACCAGAACCCGACTCCATGAGGATGTATATAGGAAGACTTGGTCAACTGAATGAAAATCTCGAACGACGCTCAGCACCATCAAGACATACCAGCTTCCATCTGCCAATATGGCCCAGACATTCGTTATGCGAGGGGTTGAAGGCAAGGTGAAGAAGACACCGGCCGAGATCCCCGAGCTCAAGCCCAACGAAGTCCTCGTCAAGATCACCCACAGCGGCCTCTGTGGCACCGATTTGTACTACATAGATCCCGGCTGTGCTCTGGGTCATGAAGGCGTCGGCATCGTTGAGAAAGTTGGGAATGCAGTGACTGCCCATAAGATTGGTGACAGAGTGGGTGGAGGATATCTTAGAAGTGTGCGTTTCCGTGCCCTCAAGCGAAAAGGACCACCTTCTCTCTTGGGAGACGATGAAGTACTGACAACGATGTCTCTCTCTAGAGCTGTGGCCGGTGCAAATACTGCCTCACCGGCAGAGACATCATGTGCTACAACAGAGACGTCTTCGGCTTCGCAGGCTTCAGTAACGGCACCTTCGCGACCTATTACGTCGCGACAGAAGGATACGTCTATCCCATCCCCGAATCCATGCCCTCGGAAATCGCAGCACCTCTTCAATGCGCTGGCGCCACGGTCTACTCGGCCCTAAACACATACTACCAGACAGGCATGCGCGTCGGTGTGCTGGGTATCGGCGGGCTGGGCCACTTGGCGATCCAATTCGCCGCAAAAATGGGAGCGCCGACCACGGTTTTTAGCACGAGCCCCAGCAAAGACAAAGAGGCACGCGATTTCGGAGCCTCGGAGTTCGTTGTGCTTGGGCAGGAGGACAAGTTGGAGGCCCCTGTTGATGTGTTGCTGATTACGGCCTTCAAGGCTCCCAATTGGTCGACGTAAGTCGCTTGCTTTCCCAGCGGAGAGGAAATCCTCCATGAAGGAACACTGCAGCTGACCGGAAGCTCGACAGGCTCATGAGCGAGAAAGTCGTGGCCAGAGGTGCATCCATCGTGGTACTGGGAGCCATCGGCACGACCTTGGAGTTCCCGTAAGCTTCTCTTCCCCGTCTCCCTTTTTCCCATTGATTGCACTGTCCCCATCCCCCGATACGCCTCGTACAGACTCGCTCGCAGACGTCTATTCATTTACTCACATACTTTCTTCTTCATCTCGCCGATTAGATTCTTCCCGTACTTCTTCAACTGCTACAACTTGGTGACCAACCTGGTGGCGTCTCGCGCCACACACGCGGAAATGCTCGCTTTCGCCGCCCACCACGGCGTCAGGCCTCTGATCGAGGAGTTTCCGATGGACGAGGCCGGTGTGGCGGAGGCCCTGGCGAGACTGCAACAGGGCAAGGTCAGGTATAGGGCTGTGTTGAAGGCGTGAGCCATCACCGAAGCTTAGAGGGAGAGGATGACAAGGATGCACCAAGTCGAAGATCGGCGGTACGAAAGTCAAAAGCGGAAAACCGAACAACCAAGGACGACAATGCTTCAGGGTTGGTTGCTGGATTCTTTTCCTCGTTTGACTAGGTATTTTGCGGTCCGCAATTTCGCTGAGAGAAGCGAAGCACATCTACATATTAATGATTTCCGGAGAGTCTACTTCCAGCAAATGGCACAGCAATAGAGAGAATGCACTGTTCACTACGGCAGCCACACGGGGCGAGCCAGGGCGAGACGAGACAAGGCGGCGTAGCTAGATATATATATATTTAAATACACTCGGTACCTCGCTCGAAATCATGCATCCCTCAGCGCCTCTCCTAATTGTTCATTCAAGGGGTTATCTATACTCCAGACGCGGTACTCTATGTGTATACGGGGTATATGCTACGTAGTTGTTATGTCATTGCTCTATACTTCGTGGCCTCCCTAGACCCTCACCTCTCAGGATATCACAGAACTCCATGCATGTAAGGTACGGAAAGGGGTTGAGTACTCTGCCTAACCAACCGCGGATGATTCTCATTCCTTCGTGCCCGAGCCCAAAGAGGAAATGAAGAAAGTGGTGTTGCTTCAAATTTTCCCTCGCTCTTACTCTCTCCGCTCGCCCCTTTAAGATTGGACGTGGCGTCATGTTTCAAAATAGAGGAGGGAATCAGAAGACCTGTTCAATAGAGCAAAAAGAAACACATGAAGGATGAATGAAAATTAAAAATTAACTGCAATGAATCACTCCGTGTATATCTTCCTATTTACACAGTGTTCGCAAAAGGGAGCACGAAAAAGGGAAAGGGAAGAGGGGGAAAACAGGGGATGAACCACTCATCCCTACGTCGCAGAGGGGCACTCGGGGTTATCGCTCGGGCACTCGTAGGCGGCACAGTTAAAATTGCTGCAGGTGCCTTCGATGAAGACGCCGCTATCCCAGCCCGCAGAGGCTGGGATAAACGAGATCTCGTCCGAGTAGAGGAACTGGTGGCACTCCCCCGTGGCGTCGTTGTAGGTGAAGGCATCGCAAAAGCCGTTGCTGTCGCACTCTTCCAGGCACGCCTCGTAGCTGGGCTGTGGCAATATGTCCCAGTTCGGGTTCGAGTCGAGATACGTCAGCTGTGTGCCGCAGTACACTGTCCACTGGCACTGGCCACAGCCTGGGCCGGGGACTATCGCCTGGTCGGTCGGGCAGGAGGTGAATTGTGTTGTAGTAGTTGTAGTAGTAGTTGTTGTGGTAGTAGTTGTTGTAGTAGTTGTTGTAGTAGTTGTTGTAGTAGTTGTGGTAGTCGTTGTAGTTGACGTGGTGGTAGTCGTGGTAGTAGGCACAGCACTAGTCGTAGTTGTAGCCGTAGGTATAGGAGTCGTGGTGGTAGTCGTAGGTATAGGAGTAGTGGTGGCAGCTATTGTGGTGATGGGACTCGAAGTAGAGGATGTGATCGCACCCGTTGAAGTCTTAGTCTTCCAGGTAGGTTCGACAGTAACCTGAAAGAAACAGTCAGAAGCGTATAGACAAGAATAAGCGAAGACCATACTGTGATGGTTGCTGGAACCTCGATGCACGAACAAGCCGTCTCTTGTTCATGTGGTGGCAACTGCTCTAACTGCTGCAGCAGCGAGTTGAGTGGGTTCGGCGGTGCCCACGAACGCTTGTGAGACCAGCCATGAGAGTGAGCGGAAGCCGTGACAGTGACAGTGACGGCCGGCTCAGGGAAACGGGCAGCACAATACTGCTCCGCTGGTCCGTAGTGTGCCAATTGAGCATATTGCCCGTAGATGCCCGAGTTACAGACCCAATCCGACCCAGAGCCAGTCCAGTCGGCCGAGGTTGGGCTTGAAAGTCCAAGGGCTGCTAGACCGAGTAGTTGGCACCACATCTTGAAAGCTCGAAAGGGAAAATCAAAATGCTTCGTCGAGATTGATGCCCAGGTACGAGGTACCAGGTAGAGTCGGGACACTTCTTGTACAAGAATATTATCTCTACAGGGGACAACCCTGATAATATACATAGTTCCGACTGAGAATTACTGATAAGAGTGAACTTGGAGACCTCCTTGCATTAGAGGGCGATTAGCCTCTGTGATGCAAACACTTGCGGGATAGATGGCGACCGTTGCGACCATTTGGGTATGAAGTCAGACAGGACGGGCCGTGGCGTCTAACGGCTGGAGCTAGACCGCTTTCCGAGGGCGACGCGAAATTCATCCCCCGGGGATACTCGGTATGAGAGGGTATTTCTCATTTCTCTCTTACAGGGCTGAAAGAAGCGTGGGCCAATGCCGGATTTGGCCTACAGGACTGACCTTGTGGATGCAGCCTAGGCCCGTTTTGAGCTGGCCAGGGGCCAAAGACGCCAGATGTGGTTCCAAATCTCGCATCGGAGAATTCCCACAGCTCCCTTCCGATGGTCGCTATACGAACGTCCTTTTTGGCGTCCAGAGAGCCTCTTGAGGGACATGTTCTTGATCATTCGTCCACACCTCGACGCCTCGTTCCAAAGTGTTTCGTTTGAGTGAGGACTTTTGCAGTTCGCAGTATTGCAGCCCTTTATGATGAACCGCAAGCTCCAGGCAGCGTCGAGCGGTGTGACTTGTCGAGACGAAACCCATGCACCTTCAAGGATGAGAATCCAATTTCAGGATTAGCGCTTGAAAGCCTCGCATACTTAGCTTGTCTTCCCAGACCATTACGCTCGAGTATGGGTGAATAACCATAAACATGCTGGTGTAGAGCTAGACACGCACGTAGGGACAGGTGACAATGCG
Source organism: Cladophialophora psammophila CBS 110553 (assembly GCF_000585535.1). Classification (NCBI taxonomy): domain Eukaryota; kingdom Fungi; phylum Ascomycota; class Eurotiomycetes; order Chaetothyriales; family Herpotrichiellaceae; genus Cladophialophora; species Cladophialophora psammophila. The sequence continues at coordinate 110,607 of NW_006912960.1, forward strand.
CCTAAAGCCAATGGGTTCCTGCTCGCCTGGCAATGCACGGCGACGGCAGACTGGTCGTTTGCGATTCGCTCGGGCGATGGTCGGCATTGATCACGGAGTACTTGGTACATACCTCGTACTCCATCCTTCGCCTGATCTCTCCTCTGGTGTCGCCAGATTCATCCTTCCTAGAAAGGGACCCATGCTCGTAGTTAAATGTGAAGCTCGGCTATAAAACGCGGATGGTCCGAGCCTGTCGTCAGGCCTCAAATTCGTCATCAACATTCAGTATGTTAGACATCCTACCTTTAGAGACATTGACTGCCTCTTGTCTTCTTGAATATATACGAGATCCCGCCACCCCCAATCATGTCCTGGTCAAGAGTGACCACATACTCGAGGCAAACGTCGTCAATTGCGGACAAGATTTGTCCTTTCAGGTTCGATTCTCCGTCTTTCTGGGCCACGATGGAAGTGTCCACGTGCCTGTATTGCATCAGTTGATGCTTCTTCGCTTCGAGCTCAGTAGCAGTTGGCGGCGTATGTGCGCCCAAAGCCTCCTTAGCTGTGGTCCATGAGCTGCTTGAACCTTTCGTCGGCGACGGGGCTCTTGATCCCAGAAGTGGGGCATCAAGCCCTCTATCGTCGGATCCTTCTGTGCCATTCTCACCAGTGAACTGACTCTGGATATCATCAATTTCGCCTTGGCAATCTTCATCCCATCCTGCACCCTTGCAATCACAGTTAATCAGATCGTGGGTTCGCAACCCATCCCCTTCATCAAAGCGAAAAAGGTCCTTTAACTCCTCTTGACTGAAACTTGAACTGTTGCCTTGGGCCTTTGTCGCTGGCTCATATGAAGCGGATACCACGTTCGCTCCTTCTTGCATGATACTCTCTGCTAACGCTCTCTTTACAACTTGCCTTTGCCAAATGCGCTCTTCCAGACCACCTTTGATGAGAAACCTGTAGATCTTACAATGCCTCTGCTGACCTTGTCGGTGAATGCGCGCAACTGCTTGATCATCCGTCGCAGGATTCCAGTCCACGTCGAAAAGGACTAGGCGATTTGCCCCAATCAAATTCAGTCCCACTCCACCTGCCTTTGCACTCAAAAGAAACAGGAAGCACTGGGAGGCAGTTGAGCGATTGAATTTGTCCACGAGGGCTTGCCTCTTTTTTGCCGCGACCGAGCCATCAAGACGGAGAAAAGACAAGTTGGAGTTTGCTGCCAACTGTTGGATCAAATTGAGCGTGGACGTGTAGTTGGAGATGACAACAACTTTTTCATCTGTGGTACTGCGTATTTGCTGGAGAAGCTGATCCAGAAGACGGATCTTGCAAGAGACTGAATTTTGATATAGTCTTGATAGTCCCTCGGGAAGCATTTCATTTAACGTGACGAGCGATAATGAAGGTGTTGACTCATCGTTGCCGTAGTTAGGGTCCATCAATGCTGGGCTGTTGCAGAGTTTCTTCAGAATAGTGATCAGCTGAAATGCTGTCTCCTGGCTGCGCAACGCACTGTGGAACACAGGCGAGCGAAGAACGCTGCGGTATATTTTTGCCTGGGCTGGTGTCGGTTTGCAGAATAGGACATATTCAGTCTTCGGTGGCAAAAAGTCTGCCAGAATGTCTGCGGTTCTTCGTAGTATGAAGGCTGACGTCGTCCGTGCCAATTCTTCGCTAGCATCCTGACCGCGCTCAACTTCAGTTGGTAACGCATCCGGCTGACGGCTTCTCATAATGGGCTTCTCAAAATCCCGGCTGAACCTCTTTTGAGAACCCAGACATCCATCGTTCACGAAATTGACCATGGCAAAGAACTCACCAAGATCGTTCTGTATTGGGGTTCCCGACAGAATGATCCTCCGCTTGGTGTTTAGTGATTCAATAGCTTGAGCGGCTTTGTTCTTCATAGTTTTGAGACGATGGCCTTCGTCGCAGACAACAATATCAATAGGCTGCCCTTTGGCGAGATCATTGGCTACCATCCTCAATCTTTCATAACCAATAATCATCACCTGATAGACTTTCCCATCAAAACTGCTCAGTCGAGTATGTTGATCTTCAAACTCGAGCACCCCCAATCGGTCGGAGCCGAGCCATTTCCTAAATTCTCTCTTCCAGTTCCGAATAAGCGACACCGGACAGACAATGAGAGCTTTTTTGATGACAGGTGGATCCTTAAAGACAGGATTTTGACGCAATAGTGTCCATAAAAGAGCGATCGTGGTCAGTGTTTTACCCAAGCCCATATCATCAGCCAGGATGCATCCTTGACCGTCGAAGTTACGCACCCCCATAACACATTCGTACAGAAATTTTACGCCCTCTTGTTGATGCGGTCGCAGTTTCTTCCCGATCAGCGGATCCAAAACCACGTCCACGGTCTGTCGGCCTTTCGGTGGACTTCTGGGTCTCTTAAAGACAAGTGCGCCTTCTGCATTGGGGTCATGCCGTGGAGTGAGCGATTCACCCAAGCGTTGTGGAAGAATATTCGTTTCTTTCAATGGCTGTTTGAATGAGGTGACACAAGCGGGTTTGGGGGGCTGGTGCATGACCTGAGCCTTCTCTTTCTGTATTTGAGCTTTCATCTGAGTTTGTATACTTGGCTTTTTTTGTTGGACTGCGAAAGGTTTCGCAGGCTGAGACTCAGGTGTGGTCTTATGTTCCGTGTTTACAGATTTGGTCTTGGGACCGACAATTTCCAAAAAAGCATTCTTGCTGATTTGAGAATCGACCTCGACTTCCTTTCCGCTGATGGTCAGGTTTGACTCGGGCAGCAAGGGCGCAGAGAAGGCAGTGCGGCCGATGTTCCTTCCCGACCTGCTGTACAGGGTTGCGAAGCCACCCTTGACGGCGAGCACACCGTCGTCCGTCCAAGTCTTGTTCTTCTTGTTCGTAGGAACACGCCTGGAGAGATAGTGAGTGACTGGTCTTTCCTAGCATTGCGCATATTTCATACCATAAAATCGAGAAGTATCCCTCAATACCATCTGACCCAATGCCATTTGATTCCGTGACAGGACTCGGAGGGTTGAAGATCGACTTGAGGGGTTGTCTTCGGTCGTCATTGGAGGGGTTCTTCGCTGCTTGTTGGTTGGAGGGGCTGAGCTTCCTTCGTTTAGCAGGAGGAGTCCCGTGATCGGGAGTTTCGCTGCCGGGAACAGATTTGCGGATAGTGAGAGGCTTGAAAGGCTTGGAATACATGATCCGTTGCTGCGCTTCGGGGTTGCCTCAAGTCTCTCCTAAGTGCCGAGTACTCAGCGAAAGTCGGTCGCTGGAACGCGCAGCGCGTTCACCGTGAAAACGCGTGATCACGTGAGCATCTTCCAACTTGAAATGACCGAATGCTCGTCATGAGCAAATTACTCCAACTTCGCTTCGTACACCGCGAACTCTTTCGGACCACATTCTGTATGATGGTCCAGGATGGTGTTAAAATGCAGATTCGGAGAACATACGGAGCGATTGTACAGAACACCAAGCTTTGCCAAAATCCATGAATAAGATTGAAGAGAATTGTTATCCGATTACTTGACCGTATTGAATCTATCTACCCAATTGTTCTCATTCATATAGCCATAGCCAAAGGGTAAAATGAAAATCCACCACCAGTCCCTTCCCTTTCTCCTTTAACGCTCTCACTTCAGTCCACCTTACTTCTCTTCTGTACTAAAGCCGATCATAAAACATGGATCAAAGGATATTATCCGTTGTAGCGGTCTCGCCTATAACTTTCCGTTTCCTATTTCCTCTCCAGCATTTGGTTCAATCTCCGCCTCCTAAGGCCGCCCCCACCGTTAGACTCAGCATCTGGGTTACTTGTTGGAGTGCTCGAGAAACTCGATGTGGTGCTAGAGCTCGTTGGTGTTGACGTTGGATCCTCATCGACGGTCGACGAGGTAGTGGTTGGAGGCGGAGTCGGCGAGCTATCGTCAGTCGAGGATGTTGTGGTCGGGCCTGGGGTAGCAGTTGCTGGTGCAGCGAGTACGATATTTGACGTCGTAGTTGTTGTTGGATCTGGAGAAGCAGCTGTGGTGGCCGAGCTAGTTGCAGAGCTTGTGGATGTTGGGTTTGCTTCGACATCTGTAGGATCTGATGACGATGTGGCTGTTGTGGTAGGCGTTGAGCTTACCGAAGGTGTAGTAGAGCTTGCTCTATCCGCTGAAACCGTGGTAGAATCAGATGATGTGGTGGCCGCAGTCGAGGAAGTGCTTGACGCAACAACAATAGACGACGTTGTGGTGATGTCCACGGAATTGACCAAATCCGATGATGTGGTGGCGGTGACCGCCGACGTAGTAGAGGTCCCGGCACCCGAAGACGTAGCACCCGAAGACGTGGTATTCGGGTCTGCTTGACCATCAAACGCCAGGAAAGAGGTGGTGGTTGTGGATATAGACGTTGTTGTGGAACTTGTGGTGCTAGATGACGTAGTTGTAAGTGCCGAAGACGTGAAGTCGGACGATGTGCTGGAAGTAGGGTCTATCGCAGCTACATATGAAGTTGTACTTGTACCCAATGCAGAGCTCGAAGCTGCGGTGGACGAAGGATCACCGGGTGGGTCTGAGAAGCTAGTTGTTGATGCCGCCGTGGATAGAGTTGACGTTATCGACGCTGAGAGCCCGCTAGTAGATGTTGTAGTTAGTGTCCGTGTGGTAGAGTCAATGGGCGAGCTAATCGAGCTAGTAGATGTAGCGGACGTAGGGTCAGCCACGGGGTCGACAGAGCTAGACGAGATAGTAGCCGTGGACGCGAGAGAGCTCGTTGTGGCTGAGTCTCCGCTGGTGAAAGACGTAGTTGACGTTGTGAATGTGCTAGAGTCCGAAGTTGAAGTGGCAGACGTAAAGGAGAACGAAGACGATGTTGTAGGATCAGCTAAATCAGCAAAGTTAAATGTAGTTATGGTTGACGAAATGCTGAAACTTGTCGTTGTCGAGCCCGTGGTCAAGAACAGGGCTGCTGTGGTTGAGGCTGTGATTGAATTAGGGTCTGAAGACGTGCCCGAAGCTGGAATTGTAGCTGGGTCAGAAGATGTAGTCGGGGCTGGGTCAAGAGAAATAGTTGAAACTGTTCTTGAAGTTGTATCAGAGGCTGGGTCCAAAGAGGTGGTAGATAGGGTGCCCGAAGCTATGGTGGAGACCGAATCTGATGGTGTAGTTGAAAGCGAATTTGAGACGCTGGTAAAAGACAGCCCGGAAGGAGGGTCGATTGTTGTGGTCGGCGAAGCGGCTGTGGGACCAGACGTTGTTGAGATAAGACTGAAGGAAGTAGTAGCGGTGCTGGGGGTGGAGGCGGTTGGGTCAGCGGACGACGTGGTCGTTGCTACAATGTTGGAGCTTGTAGACCGAGACGTGGAAGAGGTGAAAGTGCTCGAAGGACTTGCATCTTGCGAGACGATCACGGCCTCGAGACTCATTAAAGAACCATTGGAAGGCGCAACATCCGAAATGCTCAGGTATGGGAAAGTGTTCACGATCCCAAAGAGCGTGAAGGTTTGGGGGGCTGATCCGCCGAAAGCGCTTGAGTAACCCAGAGCGCTGCATTGCAGGGTAGGCAAGCCATTACCCGTATCTGGGCAAACCAAGGCACACGACGCTGCCGTCATATCAAGAGCATTCATTATGCCCGGTGGCACAAATAAGAAAGAAACTAGACTCTGACCTATTGTTGGGATGCTACCAATATTGCCAGAGTCTGCTTCAATAAGGTTGCCCTGGGAGTTGAAGGTGAACAGCGCTGGTGTGCCAGAAGAAAATCCAATATAGTCCCAAGGGTAAGAGGGTGTACCGCTTGGAACGGAAATGGCTGGCTGACCATCCGGAATTACGCTGCTGCCGGAACTGATGAGCGAGAAAGTCGGGTTCGCTCCAACGCTGCACGGCTTATCGCTTGAAAGAGTAGTCGCGATGGTAGAGATACTGGTAGATAGAGCGGAGGGGTCAGCTGGCGTGGCAGAAGTTGTAATTGCTGGACTGGATGTGGTAGAGCCAGACGGGTCTGGATCGCTGGAGGTGCTGGTAGACAATGCTGACGTAGTGGAGCCGGACGGTGTTATTGACGCACCTGACGTAGCAGCAGGTGGATCAGAGGTTGTGCTTGATGGAGGAGCGGCTGTTGCTGTGCTAGATGGAGGATCGATAACAGCAGAATTCGACGTGGTCAAGCTGTTGTGTGCTGTAGCTGTAGTCGATGGATCCGATCCAATGGCAACAAGAGGAGAGCTTAAAGTTGTTGTTGATCCGGTTGTATGATCGGCACTCGAGCTAGGTGTGACAATTGTCGTTGTGCTGCTCGAGGCCGGGAGAGGAGCACCTCCACCCAAAACCGAAACCGAAGTAGTCGTTGAGGTCGCTCCGTCAGCGACCCCGCCAGAAGGACTGGTAGCTGTTGCTGTAGCCTGACTTGTTCCATCTAAAGCCGCGTTGCTGCTAGTGGTGCTGACCACATTAGCAGTTGTCGAAGACAAGATGGTGTTAACGTCTGTCTCAACAAGCATGACCGGAGTGCAGTCATCAGGCACGACCCCGTCCCAGAAGGTAAAGACCGTTGTATCTGTGAAGATACAGAATTGAGCGCCCCCAAATCCAATGGCACTAGTCGTTGTATCGAGGCTCCACCCGGCAAAGAAGGCCGGAGCATATGTGCCATCATCGCTGGTCTTGCGTACGGGTTCCGTCAATGTGTTGCTGTCAAAACCTATGTAGCCGGATTGTCCGCTGAATCCGAGGACTTGGGTTTGAGCGTTGAAAAGCAGTGGCCAGGCCTTGCTTGCGTCAGTCACAGCAATGGCCTCAGTCCCTGAAAAGCCGAGGTAGCTCGTAGCGCTCTGGCGTTTGTGCTTCTGTACATTGCCTGATAGAGAAATCAAAAAGCTGCCGTCACCCGGTGTGCGACTTGGCGCTGCGTCTGCTGTAACCTCCGCGGCAATTGTCGAAGAGGCCAAAGATGTTGACAATGCTCCATTTGGTGCCACAGTTGTCGATGATGGGACCGTGTTGGCTCTGTGCGGCGTGGGATCTCCACCAGCTTGCGTCGATGGAGATGTCGATGAGGCTGGTAGCACTGGGGTGCCGGCGCCTGAAGTACTGCTTCCGCCGGCTGGACCAGGCTGCGGGGTTCTAGATGTAGTTGATCCAGGGTTGCCCAATGGACCTGGTTGTGATGTTGTAGAGCCCGTTGATCCCTGTGTCCCGGCATTTGAAGCGCCTCCGCCAGATGGGGTTTCTTGCGATGTCGGAGAGCCAGCTGGTTGTGAAGCACCTGGGCTTGAGGCACCTGCAGCAGGCGGATCAGACTGCGACGTTGCGGAGCCAGTCTGCCCTGGAGTACCTGAACTTGAGGCACCGGCAGTAGGCGGATCAGATCGGGATGTCGTAGAACCCAACGGAGATCCTGTCGTGGAAGCATTTGCGCCGTCTATGGTTGGGTCACCGGCACCGGAGACCGGTCCAGAGGAAGCTGCACCAGAGGTTGGATCCGCTGTAGACGCGGCAGAAACCGGGGTTGAGGTCTTAGACGACTTGTGTGAATGACCGCGAGTGCTCGAAGGTGTTGAGGAGTGGCTGTGTGTTTTCACATGAGTAGGCGGTAGTCTTGAACTTTGCAGAATGGTCCCAGAACCACCGCTGGTCCATTTGCCATGGTCGCCGTCGCCGTCGCCGTTACCATTGCCTTTTCCAGAGCCGTCGCTATGACCGTGACCGCTACCGGCCCCTGTCCTATTCCTATTGCTCCAATCTGCCCATATGTCAGAACCGTCTGTAGAAGTTCCAGTATGAGTGGCCCCAGGAGCCCCTGTGTTCTCCCCTGGCCCTCCTCGATGGCCGCTGTTGCCCGCTGGTCCATTTGGACCGTCATGGCGTCCATGCCAATCGCCCCAGCTGTCACCAGGCGGTAGGTTTGGATCATTCAGGCTCGTCCAACCTTGACCGTCGTCATTACAGGTCACGAATTCGGTAGGATATGGGCAGACTGTAATCGTCCGAGTCTGCTTCACTGTGACCGTCACGTCAACATTGGTCAAAGCAGTGACAACGGCAAGGGAGGCAAGAAGAGCCACAGGAGTCAACATGTTTGCAAAGGAGTGACTAGAATAAATATAAACGAGTGGACGGCACCAAGTGCCAAAAGGCCGAAGAAAACACACTAAACCAGAGAATGGACAACGATGAACTGAAGTACAACAAGGAGTGACTTGAAAATAAGGGAGTAGAAGTGAAGGACTCACTCAGTTGGCATACCTATATTGCGACCGGACGCTCCTTTCGCCGCGCCGCCAAAGCTATGCATTCGATGGCTTTGTGGCATAAAGCCTCCTTCGCCCTTGTTGCCAGAGTTCCAAGGGCGGTATCAACCTCGTCATGCTTAAAGTGAGATAGTGTCCAACGTACAGATCCCTTTTCAGCTGCTTCCACATGTTAATGCTTTGAACCGTCCGGACCTCTTTCATGACTGGTGGATGCGAGAAGGTCTCGGAAGGGAAATTTGACCATGAACGACGTCAAGCCTCATTCAGGGGGACCAGGGACAGTAAGAGGTACAGCCGTGTTTATACCGGAACAGGTAAGACGAGGAGCCCCTAAAGGTAAAGTGGCGGCTAATCTGTCCGATAGAGCACAAATGTGGCTTTTGCCTCCTGCAGCGGGCCTGAGCCTTTGTCTTATCCGAGTGATCCCGGTGATCCCTGTCCTTGCGTCGAGAGCATCATCTGTCTGCTCTTTCGGAAACAGGAGTTCACAACTTTCAGATACTATCGATGCGGACCGTTTATGCTGACTCCTGGGACACTAGACTAGCTCAGCCTTTCGCTTCAAGTTGAATCCGCCTCGAGTCTTTTGCCGACTCCCGAAGCACCCAAGCAAGATCGGGTTTGTCATGAACCTCAACTCCACCTTCGCTGTCAGCCCTGCATTTCCGGCTCAGCTCCCTAGCATCATGTCATCTGGTCGAATATTCACCAGCGAGCGCGTCCACCGTCTAGACGAAGAATGACGGCAAAGCCCTGTGCCGAGAAGATCCTTCGTAGTGGTGGAAGATTTCACCAATCCGGCTTGGTCGATCGGCCTCAAAAGTTCTCGGTAGACCTTGAAGCAGTGGGTTAGACGATAGCTGGCGATGATCATCACATTCGAGTGGGTCAATAAACCTCGCAGTTATCGGATCGCGGCAAAAGAAGAGGATGGAATCGGGTGTTATCGATGAAACAGGTTGCTCGAAGGAAGAATTCCTTCCTTCACAATAACCCCGACTGAATAGCTACAGTACATACAAGTACAAGATCCGCTGTGGGTATTTGATAGAACTGTAGATCGCTCATCCCAAACTGCGTCCAAAAATGTACTCCCCCACTGGATGCCCGCGATCTCAGAAGATCGTGGTTCCAGGAGCCTGCACCAGATAAAGCGCTGCCTCAAACATGTCGTGGGAGAGGATGGCGGAGACGAAGAAGACGAATAGGACCCAAGGCAATGATACCGAGAAGGTGAGGAGGCTCGCAGCAGTATGGGTTAGTGGTGGACAGACGACGGGGAGAAAGCTCTCCTCGGGGTTACCCCTCGAATCGCTTTGCTTGGTGGCTGTCGGTGTACTCGGGACGTCTCCGGCTTTTTCACACATGCTAATCTCGGCATTCTTCTGACCTAGCTCGAGTTGATTATTCTTCGACTCAAGTTCGCTCTGCAATTTTTGTACCAGGGCCCTCAATTCTTGTATTTCGTCCATAGCCAAATCGACTCTCTTCTGTAGAACCAGCATGGGTGACTTTGCCGAATTGGGAGCCTCTGGAGGAGGAGTACACGGAGAAAGGGTAGCCCGCCGACACGGGGAGTCAGGAATATCAGATCGCAGTTTCAATGGTGAAAGAAGTCTTCGGGAAACAGGAGACCTGCTGGACCAGTCGGGCCTCATCCGCCACACCGGAAAAGGTGTGGTGGGTCCAGAGACGGCACTTAAGATATCAATTGGTGAGGTCGGAGACAGCGCCATGGTCCTAATTTTGCGGGCGCCTAGTGGTGTCCCACAGTGAGCGATACTACTGTTCAATGGGGTTTCGAATTCTCCTTCACATTTCCATCTGATTGTCCCAAATGTGGTGCGGAGGATCTTCATCAGAACCTCCTCACTTCCGGCAGCCGTATCGATTGACAGGGTGAGTGATGGCATAGGTGATATTGGCGGCGTCCCATTTTTCTTGAGAAGTTGTCTCAATGCAATTTTGATGACTGGGAGAAGATATGTCGATCCCCAATCCTCAATGGCTTCGATCCACCCTTGAAATTCTTTGAACGAACAGGTATCATCGAGGTTGAACCTGGAGAGTTCAGACATACAATAGCACCCGTCAGAATCGACGTAGTGATAGTAAATAAGGGCGGTGGAGTTGTCGATAGCGCAAGAGAACGATATTGGCTTTTCAAAGACCGGCCGAGGGCTGGTGCATTTCCTGAACAGGAGTTGCAAAGCCCGCACGCAATGGGCCCCCGCAATTGCACACTGATTTTTGGCGGACTGTACGGCATCTTCAGACGCAGTGTTCACTCGTTCGAAGACAAGGAATGGGCAATAGGTGGTTGTCCCAGGTGACACGGTGCCCGATTCGAAATCGACAATCGTCCCTGTTGCTGATGTGCAGTGCGGCAAAACCGACAATTCTCTCTCATTGAAGGCTTGCGTGGTGAAACCAGTCAACAGACCTGGTCGAGGGACAGGCAGCTCGAAAAGACTCTCTTGAGCTTTGACAACTCGCGGTGGGAGTGCCTCTCGGTTGAGCTTTGGGGCCAGGGATCGATGGAGGACAAGGTTGACGCCGGTCGTTGGGAGGACGTTGGGAGGGAACACCATGGATGATCCGAATCCCTTGTCATTCGCCACTTGTTTCCGCCATTCTCTCTCTTGAATGTCGAATCGGTTAAGCTTTTGCAAGCACGGCTGCAATCTGACAGAAAAAGGGCGTGAAAGCTCAGACAACTGAAGATTATCTGTGAATATGATCCGAAATGCACTGAGGACGATCGTTCGAAAGTCAGACCATCTAAGGTGACTACCGTCAATAGCTCTCAGCAGGGACACTGGCGTGTCAGGCAAAGGGCTTGAGGTCTCCATGGCTCGGGACGAAGAGTGAAACGACGCAGTCGTGGTGAACAGGACCAGACAAAAGGTCAACAGGCTGTCCTTGACTGGCACGCCTATTCTGGGGATGCTGTGCACGGTCGACCTCGAAGAGGGTGAGAGCATCGCAGGAAATCCGGTCAGGTAATATGTTCAAACCACGTGTCTGGCACTTCTTTTGTGACAACATGTCGGCGCCTATGCAGGAACACGTTCTTCAGTTCTCAAACAGTGCTAATGGTTAGTTAGTGCCATTGACACTTGCCCGTAACCCATCAAATGCGTGTCTTCAAGAATACTACGCCTTTCTTGCGCTGCTAGTCCCTACAGACACGCGGGATAGCAAGGCATGCCTCAGGGGTTTCATAGCTGCGACCCAAGGTCACAAAGACCACCCGGCGCGTAGACAGCCTCTCATGCCATGGATACTGTCTTGGACACCTCGAATTAAGGGACTATGGAGAGTCTAAGGACGGGAGAAGGTCGCCTGGTGCTAGACTTTCCATTTGTCGCATTGAAACGTGCTTATCGTGGCCGGGCGGCTACAGACAGGGTGGGCGGTTAGGAAGCTTGTCGATGCCTCACCATCCCCACGGACAGCAGTTTAAAAGAAAAGGCGCGGGGCCACATTATCTGTCGCCAATCAGAACAATGGACATCCCCTCCTAGCTGAAGACTGATCTAAGAAGGAGAAGAATGTCATTTCAGCCCCAGAAAATGATGCGACACCAGAATGATGTCTAATAAAGCGCTGCGGCAAGAATTTGGGGGACTGGCAGCGAGACCAATCAGAACACGTGCCATGCAGCGGGTACCTTTGCCGAGACCCAGACGCTAGTCCTATTTCAACAAATTTGTGCGGGAGGTCTTGGCGGTCTTACATAATCCTCGCAGTCTTCGTCTGTGCCGTTACTCCCAATACTCCATACCTCGCCCATATTTCATCTCCACCAAGGATGACTTATGACTTATGATGATGCGTCCATGGTCTTCGTGTCAGATCCTAACATGCTGGTAACGTCAAATACTAACCACTGCGCCCGCAATGACGCGGTTGTGGTGACGGGTTAGAATTCCCTCGCCTCCATGTCTGCACTTGCGTGTGTGAATCTCGCCTATGAGATTTTTGAGTTGTTCGTGTCAGCTTTTACCTTGAACGCGAGCTTACCATCGCAGAACACCATCATGAGATGCCGCCTTATCCTCACTGAGGCTCGATGGCCTCATCCTCGTTCCAAATATAGGGTGAGGGAGAGCGAAATATTAGGTAGCCAGGCCAGCCTGCTACATAAACCCTCGAGTCGACAGTCGCCAGAACAGCTAACGAGAGAACACTTCTTCTCAGAGCTTTGATCCTGTTTCTTACTGTTATTCTGCTGTTACCTAATCATGGGAGATGCTAGAGAGGCTAGAGGCCCTCTGCGAATAGCGATAATTGGCGGAGGTATAGGTGGACTAAGTCTGCTTTTAGGCGTCTTGAAGCACTGCGATCGACACGTTATCGAACCACACCTGTACGAAGCCACCCATGCATTTTCAGAGATCGGTGCTGGCGTTGGGTTTCTTCCCAATGCTGTACGAGCCATGCGCGCCATCGACCCTGAAATCTACAAAGCCTACTGCCGAGTCGCGGACCAAGCTCCTCCTATAAAAGTCAATAACCGAGATATGTCGGTTTTTTCCAATGTTTACATGGGTATGGACGGAAGAGGAGGGACCAACACGTCCAAGGCCTTCGAAGAGATTTGTACAATCCACAATGACAACAGGTTCCGCAATATCCATCGAGCAGTTTTCTTGGATGCGATGATAAACCTCTTGCCTGGCGGCTTCAAGGGAGGCCTGGTTAGCTTCAATAAAAGGTGCACCAATGTGCACGAAGTTGGAGGGCGTGCCAAGGTTCTCTTTGCGGATGGCACGTCGCAAACCTTCGATGCAGTTGTCGGTTGTGATGGTGTTAAATCCCGGGTGCGAAATATTCTTCATGAACGGGAAAGGTACGAGCCGCAATTCACGGGTAAATATGCCTACCGAGGGCTCATCCCAATCAATGATGCCATCAGTGCCCTTGGAAAGGAGACTGCAACGACCCAGGCTCTGTTTTTCGGCTATGGTGGTCATCTTGTCACATTTCCAATCGATCAAGGAAAGACGCTCAATGTTGTCGCATTTCGAGGTGCTCCGGAATGGAATTATGGCGGTAACTGGGTTGTCCCTGCGACTGTTCAAGACGCTCTTGAAGATTTCAAAGATTGGAGCGAACCGGTGCAAAAGCTGCTCTCCTTATTAAAAGAGCCGGATAAATGGGGTCTCTTCGATCTGCCCCCTGCGAAGACCTTTGTCAAAGACGGCAAAATCTGTCTTCTGGGTGATTGTGCCCATGCTTCGACACCCCACCTTGGCGCAGGGGCAGGTATGGCTATAGAGGATGGCGCTGTTCTCAGTCGACTACTTGGGGAAATCAAAAGGCCTGATGCAACTCAACTTCAGAGGGCTTTTGCAGCCTATGATGCAGTTCGGAGAGGCCGTGATCAACGACTTGTGACCGCAAGTAGGAACGCTGGTATGCTTTATGGGTTTGAACAGCCTGAGGTTGGAGATGATATTGGGGAAATCCGGCGTATCCTGAGTAATCAGTGGGACTGGGTTTGGGATTTGGACATCGAAGCACACTGCGAAGAGGCTATCGGAATGATGCACCGTCCAATATCTCTGAATGGTACCGCCTGAGGCACTGTTACTGAATTAATTGTGACTTTTGTTCGTCACATTTGAATCACACTAATCGTTCCTCCAGCATTCCCTGCTTCACAATGCATGTCAAGCACCTTTTACTTTTTCCCACTTCCCAAGTTCTCCTGGATTGTGCCTGCAATTTTTTGTTAGCCTGAAGGCGATGCTGAAACGCCATCGTAATGTCGTCCGAGTAAGCAGTCGTTGGCGGAAAAGGGAACCCACCTCCTACTGCTCCTTGGTCTGTGAACTGTTTTCCGATGGCACCCTTGGATGAGAAGGGGCCGCCGACTGCCTGTTTGTGGAGGTAAAACATCAGTGCATTAATTCCCTGCAGCCCAGAAGGTGTACCATTCTTCGGCCGAATCGATGGATCGAAAACTCTGTGACAGGTCCCATTCAACTCACCTCACCAACGCTGCCGATGGCTCCCTCCGCTGTGTGGTGTTAATTCGAGTGTTTCCGAGTATTGGATTCTCTAAACTCACGTTTGAATTGTTTGCCAACTGCACCATCCTTGTCAAAGATAGGCTTCTTGTCTCCCTGCATTTGTTCGGCCGCTTGGAATCGTGAGTGAGTTGGTCGAAGGAGTCTGCTCAGATTCTAACATACCCGATTGTGCGGCACCACCTGCAAGTTGCTTGGGGTCAGCGACCGACCTCAGATAGCACCTACAGTCTAAAGCGAGGCTTGACTTACCCACTGAACCCTCGGGCGTGAACTGCTTTCCGACTGCCCCTTCACTGCTGAGAGGACCGCCCACCTTTTCTCCCATTTGTCCAATGGCTGCCACCCGCAATTAGCCTGACCAGGAACTCACGGGGCGCTATGCTTGAGGTTTGTCCAGGAACAGAAAAGTCTTACATCCTTCTGGCTTGAACTGAGAGCCAACGGAGCCCTTGTCGGCGTCAAGTGCGGACTTGTCTTGGTCAGCCATTCCTGCGCAGTTGTGAGTGAGTGCCGGCGTTTCGCTATGAATCTGGACTGACTTGCTAAATACACCGAAAATAATCTGGAGTGCTGCAGGGGGATCAGTCGTCGGGCTTGCTTTGAATGGGTAACAACACGGTACATAGTTGAAACTGGATCGGTGAATGTAGATTGCTGACAGGTGATCCAGAGTCAACTAGAGGGTTATATTTAACATACCTGCAGAGGTGTCAGTTGGCAATTCCCGACATCATGAAGCAAGCACCTCTGCCGCCTCTTCGCATCATCCTGACGTCACCAACACAGCCTCGTGGCGTCTTCTTTACCTTTCTCTAAGAGCTCTTGGGTTACAGATTGATCATATGGCAGGCTTGACTTCCGTGAACCGTCAATAGGTGCTGGTTACTCGAGCAGCTCGAGGCACAGACAGCAGGGCGGAATTCGAAGACATTTTGTATTCAAATGTGCTGATCAGATCTCCGCAAAACACTCCTCCAGTGCCTCACCGTCGCCATCGACGTCATAACCATCGATGTTGATGGGCAAGTGTGATGATCCGATCTACAACTTCCCCCTCTCTCAAGGTTAACGCATACCCAGTACGCGCCCAGGAGTCGGTTCATCCAATCAGTGCATGAAATTGGAAGCTCGCGGGCCCGGTGATTACTCTCCTCTTCATCGCGTCAAGGACACTTTAAGTTGTGCGAGTACCTATGTAGCTTGCTAGGCAGCTTGAGGCGATAAGTGACGACGCGGAGAGGTCCAGTGAACTCGCTCCGCCAAATGGTGCAAATAAGACAAACATGACAAACACTCTGCATTTTTCTCACTCACTCCAACACACAAATGTAGACCATTTACGAGGTACTACGTTTTTCGATTTGGCCGTTGCTAGATACTGCCTGTGATGTTCGACTGAAGCTACTACAGAACACTGTCGTGAACGGAACTCCCTAAAACACGCTGCTTCATCTTCCTGCTTAGGAATGAGGATACAGACCTTGCAGCATGGATGGCGGCTTCCCGTCTCACAAGATGATGGCCCTGTTGACAATGCAGGAACTGCATGGCGACCTGCCTCCCATTTTTCTCACTTCTCGTCTTCTTTGCTATTCCGAATCTGCTCCATCTCACATCACTCACAAAGATTTGGCTTGACCAAAGGCCGAGGGTCTGTCTTTCATTGGCTTTTTTGGATCTCGATTGGAATGCCCCATTGTTAATCTCCTTGCTTTGCCTCAAGAGTGAATCCGCCCTCTTCGGCATGTTACATGGAAATTGTGAATTCACCCTTTCCATTTGTATCTTCAAATGATGGTCCTGCCGTAATATCGTCCGTTTGAGAGAAGACCAGCGCGAGGAACAATCGCTGTCAGGTCGGCAACAAGTCTCAATGACATCCACACCATCCTCCGCCAGTCGCATCAACGCGACGGCCATCGAGAACGCCTTCCCCACTCCTCCAACGGGTGATAATTGTTCAGAGAGTGCATTTCACCTCAAAGGCCGCATGTCTCCGGCCCCTCACAAATTTCTGCCCGTGCCACGCGCTCAGTCGACTCCGCCTGAGTTGACGCACTCGAGTCAATTCGCGATACTCACAAAGAGCTCACACGGGCAGACATCCGATGTGGCCAGCTTGGAACACTCGTGGAACAGGTTGCGCTTATCCAAAAAGAGGAGCCAATACTACGATGGTGCCTTTGCCTACCGCGAGCCAAATAATACTGCCAAGGAACGAGTTGCAAAGGACTGGGTAATCCTGGCCGAGATCAAGTTGAACTGCTGCGTAAGAGTTAGAGCCGTCTTTCTTAGCTGTTACTAACCACCAAGACAGGTCGAGTCGGAGAAGGAATTCCTCATCGATTTGTCCTTTCGACTGTCCGAGATTTATCAACGTCCTGCATCCTGCATCATGGCCATGGTTACCACTGACATTCCAATACTACTCGGTGGTAATTCTGAACCAGCATATCATCTTACGATTACAGCTTTACCTTCAGAAATAGCAGCCACCAAGAACAAGAGAAGTACACATTTGATCCAGGATTTTATTCATGATACACTTCAGATCCCGCCAAAGCGGGGCGTTGTGCGATTCGATGCCGTCCCGGAAGAGAACCTGGCAACAAACGGAATGACTGCGCTGCAGGAGATTGAGCAGCTTGAAAGGCAGTCTAATGACGAAGATGGCATGATGAGGGCGCTCAGCCGACAAAGAAGCCGCCGAAGCAAGAAATCCAGCGCCCCGACTTTCGCAGAAAGGTTTCGTGTTGGCCTTCCGTCGATCAGGTCGACGACTCCCTCGACTCAGTTTTTTAACACAATCGAAACCACAGAAATAAAATCGGCCATGGCCAGTGGCCCAGGCAAAAAGCGCGTCAAGGAGAGGCAAAGTATTCTCGGGTTCTTCAGGAAATGACAAGGACTTGGTTGGATTACGTTTCATTCGCCATCGACCAACCCAACACCAGAGATTTCATGGATAACGCAGTGACGCGCCTAGTATAGTAATGAGCAAGTATTGGCTACCGTCCATGCAAAAGTACATAAAGCAAAAACAAGTACCTGATTTTCAATGTCCGCGGAGGCCATGGTTGGATGAGTGCCTGTTCTTTGGCAGCGGCTATTCACTTCTACCTCACTTCACTTCATCTACGCCGGTAGCTTTGATCACTGTCGGTTCCTTCCCTTCGTGCGTCCATCAGGTACTTGGAAGAAAGAACCATCGAACTGTCATACATTATCAGCATCACTGACAGTTACTTCATCGGAGGTTCGCTCCTGACATGTATGCCAAACCTGTATTTCCTCGTCCTCACATATCCTCTCCTATCGCAATCAATAACAAATATGGAACTCAGCGACTTCACCAAATACTACAGGATACTCGGTCTCCCGAATCATGCATCATTAAAAGAGCTGGACGAGAGATATTTTGAACTCGTAGAATACTGGACCATGAAAGCTCGAGGATCCAACGACAAGAGCGGGCCAAAGCTAGAACTGCACCTTATCGACCAAGCTTACAAGGTCATCCTGTCAAAGGCCATGAGAGAGAACGAAGCGACGCGCAAGCCAGCACCGTCGACATACACGATGAAAGATATCTCGCAAGGTCAAGATCGAATAATAAGGTCTTGTCTCGACAATGGGGAGTCGTGGAACCCACCGCCCGAGGAGAGGTCCCCATCACCCCAGTTTGAGGATATACCTCAAGAGCGGTCTCCATCACCCCAGTTTGAGGACATTTCGGACAGACTTAGAGCCGGACCTGTTGAACAAGAGCCAGAGGATTGTTTAGGAACCGCGCCAGGGTTTTCGATCAGCGAGATCTCAGGCGAACTGCATCACGCTCCGGACAGGGCGGTCATCGTCCGTACGTGGCCAAAAGTATAGATGATCACAACTAACCATGCGTTCTCCAGATGCTGTCAACTGCCAGGGAGTTTGGGGATATGGAGTTGCACTGTACCTCAAAAGACTGGTATGAATACGCCATCTACTTCTATTCAATGTTGCTGACCATGCCAAGTATCCAGAAGCATTCAAGATCTACAAGGCGCACTGCGAATCCGCAAATCGACCGTACGACCTCATTGGAACTTGTTTGCTTATCCCTCCGCAACCATCGGACTACGAAAAAGAGATCAGGATGAGATTGAAGGGAACGGCGAATATCATTCCTCTGGGGCAATCAGTTTTCAGGCCACGGCGTTGGATCGCCTGTCTATTCACAAGCATCGGTTACGGCAAGCCCAACATGAAAACCAACAACCCTGGAAAGGATCCGCCAAACAAGATCATCCCTAATACACGAATGGCCCTCGAAGAACTCAGAGTTCGACTTGAAGACTACGGTCCCTCGAATTTTAACCCTAGAACCGCGTGGAAAACTGAGGGCGATAAACCAGGTGAGATCTGGAGCCCGAAATTCAACAGCGGCGCATTCGGGGTGGATTGGGAGGATACTCGCATGGTGATCGACGAGGAGTTTGAGGGATTCGAGCGGCCTTGGACTGTGGTGAAGTTCAATAAAAGTGAATACGGATCTCCGGATGATGATGGCGAGAACGATATTGACGAACGCAGAAACACCAGAGAGTGCTACGGGCTGACCTGTCAGGTGTAAAAGATAGGATACAATCGATAACTTCAATTACGAGGCACCAGAGAAAGGCGCTGAAGAAAAAGGGAAGTGCACCCAGGTTGGCTCCACTTTATCTTGGCATAAATCAAATTTCAAAACTGCCTATCGTCACTTGCATCCCAGTAGCCTAGCACTTCACTCTCCCAAGCCACCGGTGAACCCTTTCTATCTCGTAATGCTCCTGGAACCAATAATGGAAGCTCAACCTGGTGACACTCGTCCGCAAAAAAGAGTCAAACTCGACACTGACCAGGCAGACTTAACGACTTTGTCTCCTGATCAAGCTGGCGCCTCATCTACCATGGTCAAGAATCTAACAATGGATGACAGCGCAAAAGAATGCGAGGTAGGTATCACTGCCTTTGTCGACGGATCTAGAAGCCTCTTTCAAGGGATTCTCAAGAAGAGATATACAGATTTCATGGTCAACGAGATATTGCCTGGCGGAGATGTGCTGCATCTCCGATCGATGAGTGCCAAAGGCCTGCAAGTACAAGCTTCACACAACAATGGCGCAGAGGCTACCGTGCAAGGTGTCCTTGAAAATGTGGGGCACGAGGCAGTGGCATCGGAGCCTCCTATGGCGCAACGCGAGTCAAAAGAGACGAGGATCCTGGGAAAGGCCAAGAGTTTAGATGACTCTAAAGAAGACGACACCGGCATCCAGAACCCCGAGGTAATTCCCCGTCACTTGGAAATTCCGTCAGGACTGACGAGTTGCAGATTTCCGCTGATGATCGCGTTAAACTTCTCGAGTATTTCAACGAGCAAATTGTGGCACAGATGATCTCCCTGTATGAATCAATCCTTCGCAATCCTAGTAAGAAATCTCGAGAATATTCGACAGTTCGGACACCGTTCACCTCCGACCGCAGTCTGCGGTCAAAGATCCACCAGGAGATCCGTCGCATTTTCCACAGTAAGATCGACTCAACCACAGACAATGAGGGCATATTGGCCCTCACTGCAACAGCCTCGTCGTCGAACAAAAATCGTAACCGCGGCTGGACAAAGCCCAACGAAAAGCCTTCGCGACCGGGAAAACTGAGCTGGTTGGATCGTGGTGGCGAATATCTCCATTTCACTCTCTACAAGGAAAACAAGGACACGCTTGAGGTCATTTCCTACCTGACGAAACAACTCAAGACCAACAACAAGACCTTTCAGTTTGCGGGGACGAAAGATCGGCGTGCTGTGACCGTGCAGAGAGCCAGCGCTTACCGTATCGAAGCAGAGCGATTAGCTGCATTGAACCGTAGCCTACGATATGCGGCGGTAGGAGATTTCGAGTACCAGAAACATGGGCTGGAGCTCGGTGATTTGACTGGAAATGAGTTTGTGGTCACTTTGAGGGAGTGCCACCTTGGTGAATCGACGTCAGAACAGAGCACCGCCGAGAGGAAGGCTGCCATTCACTCCTACCTCTTACGGTCGCTCCATGAGCTCCACGAGCATGGCTTTCTGAATTACTACGGTCTGCAACGTTTCGGGACTTTTGCTACGCGTACCGACGTCGTTGGTTTGAAGATTCTCAAGGACGACTTCAAGGGCGCCTGCGATGCAATACTCGAATTTTCGCCTGTGGCGTTGAACAAGTCTCAGACCCCGGACAACGGCGTCCTCGTTAGCCAAGACGACCGATCTCGTGCTGAAGGGATCAATATATGGCGAACGACCGGCAGGATCAACGATGCTCTCGACAAGATCCCGCGCAAGTTCTCTGCCGAAACAGCTTTGATACGCCATTTGGGTAAACGCCCGCAGGACTATTTGGGCGCTCTACTTGGAATTCAGCGCAATCTGAGGCTCATGTATGTCCATGCCTACCAGTCTTTTGTGTGGAATCTTGCCGTGGGTGAACGATGGCGGTTATTTGGTGGTGTAGTTGTGGAAGGCGATCTAGTGCTGGTCCACGAGCACCGGGAAAAGCAAATAGCCGAGGAACCACCAAAGGAGACGGTGGACGCAGATGGAGAAGTCGTCATCGAACCGTCTGGCGATGATCGCGCCTACGATCTCGACGACAGGTTTGAGCGCGCCCGTGCCCTCAGCGCTGCCGAAGTCGACAGCGGCCAATACTCCATCTTCGACATCGTCTTGCCTCTGCCGGGATTTGACGTCGTCTACCCTGCCAACGCGAGCGGTGAATGGTACAAGACATTCATGGCGAGCGAAGCAGGCGGCCAACTCGACCCGTACAACATGCGTAGGAAGCAAAAGGACTTTAGTCTGAGTGGCGGGTACCGCAAAGTCCTGGCGCGGATCGGAGAGACATTCGAGGTCAGCGTCCATGAGTACGGCGACCGAGACGGCGACAAGCAATTCGTCGAGACCGACATGGAGCGGATCCAGCGGGAAAAGCGGGCGTTGCAACAAGAAGAACCGTCCGAGACCGCTGCAAATGAAGGTCCAAGCCAAACTCCGACAAAGGACGTCGCCGTCGCCGCAGAGCACCAGGATCAGCAACCGCTACACGGGGCGGACGCGAAAGACAGCGACAACAACGGCGAAATACCCGAAAACCCCACGCCGCTGCCGCAGAGCAGTCCAACACTCAAGCTCGCTGCCGTGCTCAAGTTCCAGCTCGGCTCAAGCCAGTATGCGACAATGGCGCTGAGAGAGCTATCCAACGGCGGTATTCAGGCCTACAAGGCCGAGTTTACGGGCGGGAGGTAAAACAACGCTCCCTGACCCTTCCCCGAAGAAACAAAAGTAACAAAGAAAGAAAGACCAAAAAAATGAGGGAATCAATGGGCGTGCAACTTTTGATTAAGGAAGTAGATATTGGGTGTGGGGAGGGAGGGAGTGTGGACTGGTGATCGTGATGATGCATGATGTGATGAGCTACGGGGTGTGAGGTGGTGTGAGAGAGAGTACCAGGATATCTCTGTGGATGTCCATGGCATTGCGGCTGACATGGAGCATTAAATTGAGAGCGTCCTGGTTTGTAGTGTTTTCCATCAAAGTCGTGCTGACCGAAGAGCTCACCAAGTCCTTCCCCTTGCTCTGTTACAGTCGAGTTCCCTGCGACTCTGAAAGTCCCTTGATTCAACAAATACAGGTCCTGCCTTTGCCTTTCACTCAAGACTTTGAGGGCTAGGCTCATGAATCGCCAGCCATATTCTCCGGCTAACATAAATAGTGAAGAGACAGGAGTACGTCGAGGATTTCCGGCGTATCCATGCCGTTGCACAGAGGAGATCAAGTCATCGTCAAGTCCGGCTCGTAGCCTTCAAGCATCACCAAGGCAGGAGAGACAAGGACCGGTGGTGCCACACCGCCATTTCTGTCATGGGCAAACACAGCGGGACGGAGACACACATAGACCAGGTCACTTTTGCCGAAAGCTTGGTCCTCTGGATGAGCTGGTTCCATCCATTCCGCCTCGAACGGGTGTCCGACTGCCGGGAGCCTGAAGCCGTACAATAGTGAGCACTTGGCCATAGTGGCCCTCGTGTCCAGCAGCTCGAGGAGACCGGTTTGGACGCGCTCTTGCCACTGGCGCAGTTGTCGATCTTGGAATTCAAACCCCTCGCCTGCCGCCGACTTTCCCTCTCTGACTGCCGGGGCTGATATGCTGATGAAGACGTTGTAAAGCTTCTCCTGAAGTTCCGACGCACTGGATGACAGCGCGGGCCTAATGACTTTGTCGATGTATTGGTTGACTCTCTTCACACTCACACCCCGAGCGATTTCGTGGTTATCTGTCACTTTTGTCAGTGATTCTCACCAAGAACGATGGGGGAGGTAGCTGGCACGTACACTGCTCACAGATATTGAGAATTGTACATTGCTCACAGTCAGACGAGGGGATATGTGCAAGGTTGGCGTCGAATGACTTCAGCGCCCATTCGTATATTGCCGCAGCAGTGTAAGCACGAAACAGGGTCCGTTCGGACATATGAGGCCCAGCGATCAAAGCCTTTAGACGTCGCTCTGTCTGTCCGTCGGTGGGCGAATCCACCAACAAACGAGTCAGCTCCAGCGGCTCACCTGTCAGTCTTGACGAAGTTGGCATCACGATCCTAGTGCCCAGCATGACGTGGACGAAGGTTTCGTCGATCTGTTGCATGGTTTTCTGCAGGACGTTCTGGATATGTCGCTTTGGAAGAGGAGGCTCGTAGCCCGTGCTGCCGCGTTGCTCTCGAAGATGGAGGAGAAATTGCAACTCCCATTCTTCGAGTTGGATTCCACTGGAATGAACTGGGGGGGTTCTTTCGGCTTCGTCGTCCCGAAAGTCAACCGAGATAGTGTCGGAAGGAGAACTTGATGTCGGCGCACTACGAGAACTTTGTCCCGCCCCATTTGAAAGAGAAGGACGCAATGTTTCGCCACCATCACCCTGGGCAGTGCTCTCTCCAAGATCTTCAAGGTTGAAAGTTGAGCCTTCGTTCAGCGTGTTATCGGTCTGAGGTGGGTATGTACTTGTAGATTTTCGTTTGCCGCCCTCAAAATGGCTTCTCATCTTGGGCCCGTAGTCTGCCCAATTCCGGAGAAGCGTATCTGGCTTCAGCCCATGGGTGCGGCCCAGGCCCACAATTTTGTTCGTGATCTGCTCCTTGGTGAAGACAGACTCTCCCACTTCAGCTGCATCTTGAAACTTTAACCGGACTTCTGCCGTGAGCTGGACAAAGGTAGAGAAAGTTGACTGGGAAAGGATGCTGTCTAGGATATCGCAAAGGAGAAGCTCCTCTGGTTTGGTCCAGTAACGCATTGTAATAAGAGAGGGCGGTGACAGGTTAAGATCCGAACTAGAAGTGATGTAAGAGAGGGTGATCTATGAAGAAGGCTCGGGCCAACTAGAGAAAGACGCGGCTAAGGAGTGAGATAGAACCAGGGAACGAGGTGGAAGTGAGGTGGAAGTGAGGTGGAAATAAGATGGAAGAGAAGTTGTTTCTATCTGAGAACCAGATGTCTCCTTACTGACTTCACAGGTTCTGTTCATCTTCCCCATTGCCATTCACTGTCTCATTTCAGCAATTCACTCGCTTGTATCTCCTCCACGGTGCTACACACTCGGGACTGTGCATCTGCCTCTTGCTTAAACGATCGAAATGTTTGTGTGGAACACGCTCCCACCAGCAGACAAAGAAAGACAACCCTAGGCCTCAGCTTCCGGGGAAGCATCTTCGGGATTCACTTGGCTGGTCAGGCTCCTGCGCGCCCAAGGTGACTTCACACGTCTACGCCGCACTCATCTGCCTTCTTTCTCAATACTCACCTCTCTTACTTCTGGGTTGTCGGCGAGAACTCTGCATATTGAACACCATTCGAGGCCTAGAAAGTGCGAGATTCGCGACTACTGTTCCTTCCCTTCTCGTCTACCCACAGCACTCAAAATATACGCAAAACTCTCAGCCAACCCTCACATCCAGTTCAACCACATGCCCAAGGTCCAACATTCCAGCCTGCAATAATTGCTTCATTTCTTATGTGAGTTCCCTTTGATGAAATTACTCAGTTAGATTGAAGTTCAGCTACCAACCACCCCCAGACGCGCTGTTCCAGGACAAATTCAACATCCTCCAGCCCATACGCTCAGGGTAGAAACAAGGGATTGACGTGTGAACCTTGCTCTCCCCTTCCCATATGGCCGGAGGTCGCGTCCAGCGAAATCGGTTCAGGCTACCACCGAGGTCCAGCAGAGAGAACAGATATCTGTCTCCAGAGCTTGGGACGTCCCCGGAGCTCGAGATTCTGTTTCATAATGACCAACGTCAACCGGTCCTTCAATTTCTTCGCGAAGTTCACATCGCACTAGACACCGGCACCGAACGTACGAAGGCATCGTTTCTCCTCCGATACGACAATAAGACCAACTCCGGACCACCAGCGGACGCACCGACAACTGTCCAGTGGCAAAACTATGAAAGCTCCGTTCCAAGTCAAGTCGCTTTCAAGGACGAAGGGCGAATGATATGGGGAGACGAGGTCGAGCAGGAGCTTAGGACCGAAGGAATCAAGCAGTCGCAGGTCATTAGGCACCTAAAAGCTTCTCTGTTCGACGCACAAATCCATTCCCAACGGCCACCTCAGCCAGAACTCTCACGAAGTCTCCCCAAAATGAGAAAAATCGAGCTCATGAATAGCTTACAATCCTGCGGCGAGGATGCTGACGACTACCAACTGGAAAACCTGTCACTTTACTCCGACTATATGGGGCACGTCTATCGCTATGTCCTTTATTTCATTGCCAAGACCCATGGTAGCCTTGGTTGGCCCGTTCGCGACAACCGCGACCTCTACAAAGCTTGGAATCCACCGGGAAACGTGCAGATTCGCGTTGCGTTGCCATTACCGGTAGGATCAACTCCCAGACAGGTGCAATTGGTGGTAGCGGCGGCGAAATCGGCGGGTATACCCAACCCTTACCCAGTGGCCGAGCCTGCGTCGGCCTTAATTCATCATCTCTTCAAATCACGCGCCGATGGCCAGTCAATCATTGGGAAGAGATATCTGATTTCTGACGTTGGCGCTGGTTCTGCGGATCATCAAGTTTGGGAAGTGGTCGAGCAACAACCCCTACAACTACGGGAGATTGGCATTCCTGAGGAAGCTAAAACAGCCTGGTGCGGTGGAGCCTTTGTCAACCAAATAGCTACTCAACAGATCATGAGGGATATCCGCGACATCGACCGAGTACTAAGAGCTACACAGAGGAGCAATGGACCAAGTGACCGACAGTCGCTTGAACTCAAGATCGCTAAGAAGTTCGAGAAGGAGAAGCTACGATTCGAAGGAAGAGAAACTATCTACCTCCGGATTAAAGGCCTCCCAGACATACCAGAATTTAGGCTCCGCGGCGGAAACAAGGTGATCCTCCAGCCTGAAGATGTCAAGAACGCCTTTGCGCCTTGTCTTGGGAGAATTGTCTTAATGCTTGATACCGCCATCAAAAGTCTCGAAAGGCAAACCTCACGAGGGACGGTACAAGGTATTGACGAGATTATTGTGGTGGGAGGCGTCAGCCAAAACCGATACTTTCTCGACCAAATTCGCAACCGATATTCCGGCGGTCTAAGAAGTCTATTCCGCTACACGATCCCAGTTACTCTTCCTCCTGAGGCCGCGTCAGGGTCTCTCACGGTTGCGCATGGGGCCGTGCTGCTATCAGCGGAAAGAGATCTTATCAAAGAAAGATACATACGCAGAAGCTTCTGTGTGGGACGGCATGAAGAGGTTGACAGGCGCATGTACCCGGCGGAGAGCTGGTACACAAGTCCCCAGGATGGTCAGGTTCGGGTCAACGTCACCCGTTTCCTCTTCCGACAAGGTTTCCATCCTCAGCGGTTCTCCTCTGCCCCTTTTCAGGGCTGGCGGGGCCTTATCCCCGATGACATGGAGGATGGAAGTTGGCTGATCCAAGAGCAGCTATACTACTCAGATACCCTTTCTCAGGACGGCCTGTGGATAGAAGACCCGACCATCGACGTTCACGCCATGCCGGCGCCCCTCTCCTTCCGTATCTCATCGGAAGAAGCTCGACTATTTCCTCGCGAGCGGGGACCATCTAATGTCGAGTGGTTCTACCTCGAGTATGAGTTGATCCTGTCTCTGGACGGACATATCATGACGTTCAACTTCACGATCCCCAAGAAAGGGCGGTTCCCTAAACGTGGTGACCGCTACGCAAATGTTATGCGTAAAACGGGTCGTTATGACACTGCGGGAGTCTCTAAGCTATTCAACTCTGCTTAGAAACGAACAATCCGGTCGGGCTTTTCGGCAAGACACAACATAACAACATCCACGTTTAAGCGGAAGGGCTGGACTTGGCTCTGGGCTTAGGGCGGCACATACAGCTGATGAAACTCCTTCCTCCGATCCTCTTCAGTTTCCTTACAAGCACGGCGGAATCAATCAAGCTTGCTCCCTACAGCCAAACCGGGCCGTTTAAAGGACAACTGGGAGCTTTTGCGGACCTTTGTCCCATATGCATTGCTTTGATAGAAATTTTGTTACAATAAATAGTTGGGGACGTCTGTCTAGGACATGAAGTCTACCAGTGGATAGGACATTCTCCATCGAGCGCTGGAGGACGGCGACAAGTGGCAGTTGCTTCAAACATTCCCTCACTCACTCCTTCATGCCTATTACCTCTTTGGAGAAACGTCTCCCAGATGTGGACCGACATATTCCTGCGCTTTTGGGTAAGGCCTGCCGACTGTCGATGGAATGCCAAGACGAGGAGCAGCAGCATTGAAGGATAGATGAGTTTGAGACAATGAAACACGATGAAGATGATGCTGGCATATGTTCTAGGGTGTTCAAAACACATTTTAAGGGTATTCTCGCTCTGAATTTTCCATCTCGTTATTTTCTCGTAGCCTCGTTCTCCTGCTCACTGCAGTTGCCTGCATGGTGTGCATGGCCCGCCTCCGCCTCCAGGCTTCGGATTACGAGAGGAGAGAAGGTCCCCCAATTCCCAGACGTAGTGCGCAGTCTTTGCAGAGAGGAGGGGATTCTCCCTTGTCACGAACTAGGGTACCGAGAGTGTGTGAGTGGGCAAGCCGAGAAGGCTTAGAGAAGTAGAAGAAAGAGAAGGCCAGGGGAAGTGAAGGACTATCCCTCACCTGTCGCCTTTCTCGTTCTTCCCAAGGAAAATCAAGTAAAGATTGACCTCGAGCCCTCGAGCTAGAGTCGCGCACGCACCTGAAGGACAGCGATACACGCTCGATTCAAGCCCGACGCTTGGGGATCACGCTGACGATTCAATGGCTGGTGGTGAAGGTTCCGTCTTGTGGCACGTGAAGGTTAGACGTGTCGCCTCCGGAAGCCTCCATATCGTCGTTGCGCTCCTTGAACCCTTGATTGAAGAAACATCCGGGTGTCTACAGTGGCAACATCTTTGACGATAGGATGCACGCCGTGATCCGTTGTTCGGAGCGAACCTTGGCGAACGACCGCGACTGATAGTTTACACCTTCCACTCTGTCATCGATTTCGACATGAGTGTCGTTGAAAGACGGGATAATGAAATGGCCAGGGGGCTCTAGGTGCGTGACAGGTATGCGAGCATCAGGTTGGTTGATCAATGATCATTCCGGGCCCCCCATCGGGTAAGAAATCGAGGCTGGTCGGAATCTTTCTAGGTATGTGCCGGAGCACAATGTCAAGCAATATAGACATATGATAGAGCATTTGCCCTTGAGCCTTGGAGGCGGTTCTGGTGTACATATTACATTTTTGCGCGCAGGTTAGCCACAGAACCACAAACAAACAAACAAACAAACAACAACTCTCTCCCTCTCTCTGCTCTTCTCTTCTCTTTTTTCTTTCTTTCTGGCGATCTATCCGCCTCCACCGCGCACAACTATCTACCTAGTAGGCCGATTCTTCCGTGTTGAGCATTCCCACCATTAAACCTTCACAGGATGCTTTAACAGCATCATCAAGGTGGCATTAAATCTCTTTCGCCATGCTTTTGCATCGCCGTAAACGGGGCGAATTTGGAATTCATCTTCGCCTGGGCACGAAGGCATCGTACAGCAAATTCCCGCTTTTCACGGAATGCCTCCTGCATAAGCGCTTGACTACTATGACAGAGCATATTCGAAGGCAAAGACGCAGACTTTATGCTCAAGCGATTTGATTGGCTGCACCGCAAGGCTAACCGGGAATGGTTAGCGGCTGCACAAGATGGAAAGTCCAGAGGATCAAGTGCGTGAATCAGCGAAGGAAGCCTCTACTACTCGGTACAACGGGGTTTTTCTCAACCCCCTGTTTACAGGAAGGACGCCCGTCATATGAGGTCGAATACGAGGGCAGACTTGCTGCTAGATGGCATCGTGATGGTCCTTCGAGCCAGTTTCTGCACGAGCCAGGGAATTCACGAGTTGGCTCCGAGGGGAGACAACCAAGTGTTGTTGGAGTGGAAAGTACAATGTCAGCGACGTGCTCCAATTTTCCAACTTGGCTGGATAGCGACGAATCATCGGTCGTGTCTTCTTCTTTGCTTGCCTGGAGCTCCTGGACGTTCATTTCCGCCTCTCTTCGCGCGCCCTCGAGGCCTTTGTAATCTTCATTATCGATTCGAATTCACAGATCGCTCGACCATGGCCCGGAGCCTTTCGGGGATATGGGTCTTTGATTGCCTTATACCGGCTATTTGCTCACCAAGGTTTGTGTCCAACACCTCAGTTTCGGCCCAGGTTCCTGCTCCTCCCTCGTCTCTGCCAGCCACTGGCACGAGAAATAATGTCACGGGCGTCAGGGTCGGTATCGTGTACAGAGTGTACGGAGGTTTTCAGTAAAGCCGTCTGATGCCATATCTGGAGTCCCTCTTTCGTCTCCCAGCTGTGCAGGGCGTTGCCCTGGATAGACCTCACAAATTCCCCGGGGGTTGGCTCGTTGCTCGGTTATCCTACAAAGCCCCTTGTCTTCAACTCAAAGTGAAGGTCCACTGGAAATAGTCTCAATTTCAAATTCGAATGTGTCGCAGGGTTCCCAAGCATGGACGGCACCGCGTGAAGTCAAGTCCAATTGTTGACAGCTGACAAAGGTATGACGTCTAGCTATATACTTGATTTAGCGAGCTAAAGCCAATGATAATAAACCACGACGATGGCGACGGCGGCAAGGAAGTCTACCTGGTTGGGAGATGATCTCGATCCTCATCTCCTTCTTCGTTTTCTTCTGGCCCTTCCTAAAACCGCTCCGCCTTTAAAGCCTACGCTGTATTTCCATTCCCGTCACTCTTCACCCTCTCAAGCCGCAGCATGTTCTCGCGCATCTCACCCTCGCTGGGCAAGTTGACCACGATCAAATAGAGTATGTCTTTGTGCAAGACGCGTCGGATCAGCCCTTTGTTCCTCCTCGGCAGTCTGCCCATCTCCGCGTTCCGGACGTCCGTCTCGCTCAATTCGTACCCTCTCCTCCTCGCCTGCCGCTTGGCCCTGCGACCCCTCCGCTTAGCCTTCGGGTCGAAGTGGCCGCCCGTCAGCAGCCCGAGGATGGTGCCCGAGTTGGCCGGGTGGTTGGGGTCCGAGAATCGCGAAGCAAATTTCTTTTCTGGCGGAGGCATCACCAGTCTGCTGTCCGGGTGCATTCCCGCGTAGGACGCCTGTGCGCGGCGATCGAGATAGCTCGCGAGGAAGCCGGAGGAGGAATGCAGCTTGTCCTTCGCGCTTTGGGGGAGGACGCTTTGGGTGGCGCCCGAGGTCCCTCCTGCACTGTCGAGCGCTGCTTGAGCGGCGGCATCGAGGGCCGGATAGATCAATGGCGCGGATTCGGGGAGGGAGAGCTCGCCCCGGCTGACGCCCGAGGAGAGGCGAATCTTAGCGAGCTTTTGCTTAAGTTCCGAGTCGGGGATTGAGGTCGCTTTGACAAGTGCTTGATCAGTTGAGTTGAGGCCCGTGTTCATCAGGTTCATGCCGAGAATCGGGTCATGTGGGTTGTCGGGCTTGAAGGTCATGATCATGCAGTACAGACCGCGGGGTTTGAAGAGTGATTCGTTAATTTGATCGAGGTACGTATTGCGGCGGTAGCGGGACTGGATCTCTTTGCCTGTTTCGCTGGCGACCTGGATCGCGATTGTGACGGCCATGGCGATCGGGTTAGGCACCATTCCCACGGCGAAGCAGGCCACGTTGATGACATCGAAGATGGGGCTGGCTTTCGAGGCTCTGTCCAGGTCGTTGATGAAATCGATAAAGGTATTTTGATCTATGCCAGCACACTCGCCCAGCAGAGGCGCATATGCCCGAACGAATCCCCGCGATTTGTCCTTAGGTCGACGCTGAGGAAGAATAACTGGACATGGGAGCGGTTTGAAGGTCTGAGCGGGGCTTGGCGCGATCTTGTGCTCGTGCAAAAAAGCCCTCGCAACTTCTTCGTCCGATGCAGGGCTTGTAGCCGCTGCTTGCTCGTATGTAGGAGGTGGTTGGTTTAGCTCCTCGGCTGCCTCATCGAGGGCCCATTCCGCCCTGTCGGTGTCCAAGTCGGAACTGCTCACGCTTGAGGAATCGTCATCGTCATCGTCATCGTCATCGTCAGCGCCCTCGTCATCCTTGGTATGAGATTTCTTCTCCTCAGAATGGCTGGTGTGTGCACCGGGGTGAGTCCTCGACCTAGAGCTTTCACCTGCCTCACTTTCGCCTAGAGGGTTAGGTGAAATCCCACGCTCTCTCGCGGCCTTCTTTTCTTTGTGGTCGGCAATGGCTTCCGATGCTGCTCCGATTCCTGCGCCGATGCCTTTCACAAGCCTGCTGATGATAGGCATAACTGCGAGACCGAGGGGTGAGTGCGGGGCTCACTTCGAGATTGGAATATAATAACTTGCTCTGAAGCGACGCAAGATTAGGGGTGTTCTGGAATGCTTCACAGAGTATATGGTGCTCCACTGCCGAAGTGTCCTTTGAGTTTGGGATCTCTGAGATTATGTAGGTATATATCTACCCCAAACCGATACGTAGCTGAACAGAAGTCCATAGGCAGCGACGAAATCCGTGCCATTCGAGGTTAGGAGCGCGAAAAGATTGAAGCTTGGGGCTTTCAACACTGCCTCCCGTCCCCAATTAGCACGCTTCGCGAAATGGTCCACGACGGGTAAGTCCAATCGGCGCAAGCATTGGCAACCGGGGGCAAGAAAAGCTTAGCACGAGGCTAATTAGTAATGGCGGTGTAAGCCCTAACGGGCGGGACTGGGAGCAGACAGGAGTAGATAGGAGGCCTAGTGCCAGCTCTGCCTACCGATTGCCAGGCGTAACGCCCCCTCGCCTGGGTTGCCTGATTCAATGGAAAATGCGTGCTTGTCAGCCGCCGCGCCATCTGGCAACACGGACGTAATAGGAGTCGAGCAACGAGCTTTACCTTCGCGGAGTTACCTTTTATTGGAAGCATCAATAGGACTTGATGGATCCCCCGAGCAAAGTACTGGGGAGCAACGAAGCAGCTTACCCGTTCCACGCTCTCCTTTGCTTCTCGTTGCTTTTGCCGTGAACAGCTACACAAACCAGACGTTTGGCGCCTTCGCTCTTGGGAACGGCTGCGCAATGTTACGGTCTCACGGTGAATCTGCGTTGACGTCCCGAGCGTGACACGGCAGCAGGAGACGCCGGCTCAGTCGGGTTCCCAAACAGGTCTGTACCGCGTCCTGGTGAGCTCGTATGCCCCAACAAGCGGTCAGTCGATCCCATCCACCCCTCTATTAGAGGAGGGATTGGAATGGGCTCTTGGACAATTTTGACACATAAGATACGTCCGTGTCTGGCATGTAACGTTCCGAGGGAACTGATGAACTGGCGTCGCTCGGGGCTGAACACGTTGCAGTCATTGCCGTGTCAAGATAATCACCTGCCCATTAAGTCGCACAGCAGAATAAGTCCAGCAATCCGAGGCGTTCATCGGGCTCTGAGCTCAAGTCACGTCGATGAATTCTGAATTTTCTGGAACCTGGTGCGTTCGTGAGCAAAGGCTTGGATATGCAAAAATGCGGTCAGGTTGCACTACCGCCATGATCCTGGCACTGCTGATCTCTGAACGATAGTGCTGTCTAAAATTGTGGAGTAGCAGATCGACTTCCAGACATTCAAATTGCATAATCCCTGCTCTTGTCGGAACAATCAAATTCCTGGAGACCAGCCGACTTCTAAGACTTTAATTCCATTGCCCTGAACATTTCTTGAAGAAAGCCTTGTGTTTGTATTTGCCTGTTTCATATAGTGACGACAAGGATAGGTCACCCGGTTGTCCACAGTACCGCACCGAGAAGACTTCGACTCGGAGTGAGGTACCGAGTAGTCATCTGTAGCTTCAACTTTGGGTCATGTGATAGTGGAGGCGAGGCAAGGTGCACTGGATTGTAGGTCGACTGTCATGACTGAAGCCTGGTCCTTGTTGCTTCTGATCCCAGGGCATTCGCATCAACATCATCCTTGCCTGAGTTGGATCGGAATGATCGTGATGGGTTAGGTCCGATGCTGGGGTGGCTGCCGGCATTACCCTGGATTGTTGCCGCCTCCATCTGCAGCAGTGACATGCAGAATTGAGTCCAAGTCCCAACCTCCCGCAATATCAGATACAGGGTCCTCAGGATTCCCCAGAGGAAATGGTGCCCGTCGGCTGGTGCAAAGTTGGCCGATCACGTCTGCCCGGCAGCTATCAGCGCTGGCATCCGCGTCTGCTCCGGCGTACGAGGTACATGGCACAATGGAGCCACCAGCGGTCCCAGGGAACCCTGGCCACTGCCCCGCAGTTTTTGCAGGACCGCTTCGTACAGCGTATTCACCAACCGGAGAACAAACAGGAGAGCACGAGAAGGTGTACCTTTAGCCCGAGGGGAATGACAGTTGATCCCGTTATTTCTGCTCATTGAAATTCATTCGTTAAGACGCCTTGAGCATTGAGGGTGAAGGAAGTCATGCCGCAAGGCGAGAATAACCGTGCAATTTGGACCTCTGTATGCCAACAGAACTTCCTCCCCGCACCTAGAGGACATTGTTTGCGTAGGGACAACCGAAGCCGCAGCGACCGTTCAGCAACTTAAGGAGTGTGGAAAACGATTTCGAGCCAATGCCCAAAGCCGAAATGTCGAGGATTGGCATCCAGACAATGACCGGCCTCGCCCTCCAAGAAGTCTCTTCTTTCTAGAGGGGCGTCGCTGAAGGGACTTGTACGGACAAATTGGTTGGCTACGAGCCATCTGTGCCTGATTATTGCATTAGAAATCGCAGGGATTCAGGGATTTTGGGCAACATGATCGCCCGTGGTCAAGGGGCTCATTATAAGTTTTTCTTCCCCAGCGATCTTCACATGAAGCTCGTCAAGAAAAATGCTCAATGCGAACGGGGCATCCATATGGAAGTTGGACAAGCAAGAAAATGACCTGAGAGCACCACATTGTCGGCAAAATGGACACATGGCGGAAGAGCAAGTCGTTTTGAATCAAAGTTTGAGTCATGCGGAGACCTGGGATGTGAGCGCACGGCATAGGAATCATTTAGTTGATCCCCTGAGAAGATTAGTCGCTAGTGCGGAGGACTTGAAACATGCGTTCTGCAGCTTTTCTTCGGTGGGTGAATGCCTGCACGTTGGCTCGATGCCGAAGTATTGCATGTGAGAGGAGAATTCGTATGGCTCAAGTGTAATCGATCTACAGTAGAACCGACGGCGTAATAACCGACTACTCGTACATTATCAGGGGGGCACTTACTCCGTTTCTTTGTCTTTGCAGCTCGCCTCAATGGGCGAGCTGAGCCAGAATGGAGCCGTTGCGTCGGCATTCACGAGACAGTTGCACATGTGTACTCCGTTCTCCGTACTCCATACCCGTAAGGTGACTGCGCATGGTTATGTTGGTGTCAAGATCCATATCTCGAATTTCTCCTTACCAATAAGCTGAGAACTCCGGCAAGAAAAGTCTTCTGAAAGAACCAACCAGCGATAATTCCACGGCTAGCCTAAGTGACGCAACATCAAAGTGGACCTGGGCTTTGGGAGGGTGCGGGCTCGCTGCTCGGATTTCATGTGCACTCGGATCCATTCTCTGGGGCCGTGTGAGGCGACGTTACTCCGGTACAGGGGGGGGGGGAGCAGCCAAAGGTGAGGACCGACGGGCATGATTGTACAAATTCTCCGTATCTGGGCTTGTATGACCTCTAAGTAGGCAGAGATGTCAGGACTGCGTCCGACGGGTCCCTGCACCTGTAGCAACTGCATGCCTTTTCTGCACAAGTGTCATGTCTTCGTGATTGCCCGAGCGATCCTGAGTGCCATCCCATCTCTTTCCAAAGAGCAATCTGGATGATGAGGCAGCGAAGGGGCGGGAGCGATCTGTAGGGGTAATAGCTGCGGGGCCCTGCTTAACCCGACCAAGCCTGGCGGGCGCCTCCTAAGGTGATCAGCATCGAACTTGTTTCGGTTGTTCGGTTACTCAGCCTATAGATGTGTGCCCAGGAACTTCCCCATATGCACGCAATGGGCGAAGAACGGGTAGACAGCAACAGCTGACCGAGGTGCCCCTGGGTCGAAGGGTTCGGGATTGCAATCTGCAAAAGGGCAATGGCTGCAAGGACCTGAATATTTGTTGAGCTTGGCTGGTGACGACGGAAAATTCGGTATTTGAAGCTGTCCTCGTGGTGGAATTGTCGGATCGATTCGAGAGTCAGTCTTACCACTTTGACTCTCCGTCTTCCGGCGTTTGTCCATATTTGAACTGTGGAGAGGGGAGATTGGAATTCGTGCGGTCTGTGTCTCTGCGTTATGCTAAGAAAGAAATACGAAGCTGTGGGCCCAAGGCATCTCCGCGTGGTCGCTAAGGACAGTGCAGTAGCTAAGGAGGACGATATATTTAATACATACCAGTCCTCCGTGCCGCAAGGGTGGTCAGTTGATGGGAGTCCGTGGCTTCGTTGGACGCGGTTCATGGCCGCCAGTAAGACCAAGGTACGGAGGAAAGGCGGGAGTCTGCGAGAGTGTCAGCATTATTGACGTGTGCGTCTCTAAGAAGCGAACCCTAATCCGAAACATACAAACAGAGCTCAATGCTCCAGAGTCATTGGACGGAATCAAAGAGGAGCGAGTGGTGGTGTGCGAATGATAGAGGATCGGAGTTGGATGTATTATTGTGCATACTGCATGGAGTATGTAGAGGCTGCATTCCCAGGAAGAGGCCGGACCATGGAGCGGGCAAGGGCCAGGTTCACAACAGCTGTGGGTGCCAGGCCCTGTGGGTGCTCTACCTGTGTACCGTAGGGGGGGGGGGGCTTACAACCTACTAGTTCAGAGCCTAGGTCCCTAGGTGCCTAGAGCTAACTAACCTTAACTGCACCAAGTCATCCCAAAGCACCAAGAATCAGGCACCACAGGCATCAACCACCTGGGCCGGTAAGGCATAACGAACCACACACACCATACACCCACGCACCCAGCACCAAGCATCTGAACGCGTATCCCACTCCCTTTCGTGCGCCCTTAGTGCCCTCGACAGAATCGGGAGCTAACCAACTAGCCCACCTAACAGGAAACTCCCGCCCAGGGCTTGACTCCTGAAAAGTGCTTGGGCCTGTCCTGTGTGCCAATTGTCAATCGTCAACTTACTGGCCGCCAAACTGCGTTCGAACCTCTCCTTCCCTTTTATCATCTGTTTCCAATTCACCACCATCACCGTCGCCATCCATTCCCCCCCTTCTATATCCATTCATCGACACAATCTCTTTGTTATTGTCGTCGTCGTTATCACTGCCCCCTTCGTCTCCCCCTCCCCTTTGCGTTTACTTCCACCCGCGGCCGCTCTTCACCAGATACTTTGTACACGCGCCGCGGCTGCAAACCTTCGTTTCTTGAGCTGCTGGGTTTTGCCTCTGGAGCTTCCTGTCCCCTGCGAAGACAAGTTTCTTCCGGCCCTTCGCTTCTTCTTCGACGTTCGACACTTATCGTCACGCACATAATCCACCTTCGTTCAATTGCAGTTCAGTCTCGGGTCGATTCGTGACCATTGCACGCCCTGTCCGTCCAACAGGCCTCACCCACTTTTCTCGACCAGCTCACGCCCTCATCCTGTCATGTCGAGACGTGGTGCCACAATTTAGAAAGAAAATATATTCCTGGCCCAAGGTATGTACTGCCCTCCAAGCTTGTCTCTTGTCGAGTCCGCAAAACTGGAAATTGGCTCGATCAATAACATACTGACTGGAATGCCCGCAGTCGAATTTCTCCCGGAAAGAACTCTCCTTTATCCCGCCCCCAAAATTGAAACAGGATTACCGAAACACGACCTGGCCCTTACACACATCTTTTGCTGAAACATAGTCAAAGGAGAAGATGGCTGCTTTGGTCCAAACACTGCCTCCCCAAACAACGACGGTTACAATGTTGGGTCGCCCCTCGTCTTCGGGGGGCTATCCTTCACAGGGCTCACAAGGCCAGATGAGAAACCAGCCTAGCCGATATAACATGCCCGCCACTGGGTACAGAGGCATGCCAGCTAGTGGTCCCATTGCTCCTTATGCCTTCACGTCCACGCCGCAGTTGGCCACCACCAATGTCAACGCCAATCCCAATGCACGCCCCTTCGCTCTGAACACCGGGCGGTCGATTTCGTCCCCCAAAGCCCCTCAACCGGCTGCTTCTCCTTCCTCCCAACCTTCTTCTCCAAATGGTCTTCCACATGTCGATGCTGGAAATCGTCCTCTGTCATTAGGCCTGCCCCCTATGCCGTCTGGTTCCTTCATGGGTTCTCAATCGACAGTGGTTGCCCCTAAGCCATCACCGGATCGCTATCGAAGGAATGTGCGACGAAATGACGGAGAGAGTGGTCTCAATCGTGTCCCTGCAGGTTCCACCTTACCCTCAGGCTCTGGCATGGCTGCAGTCGGCTCCCTTTACAATCATCCCACTCAATCCAGTAGTACACCGTCCCTGCGTTCTCAGCACTCTTACCGGAGCTCATCGCAAGGATACAACCTTCAGCCCAAGACATCTAGCGCTGATGATCTCCAACTGGTTCGGCCTCAGCCTACGGAGCTGGCTGCAAGGTATCGGAGACGCAGTTTTGGCAGCATCGAAACAGCAGGTCTAAATCATTCGTCGGATAGTCAAGAAACTGTCTCTCCTCATCCGAAGGCATTCCTTGATTCATCACCAGTTCAAGGAGATATCTTGCCGCCACCTCAGCGACCCATTCATCACAGACACAACTCGAGTGCTGACAGTGTCGCGTCCTCGAAATCTGCCAGATCTTCCCAACCCGAATCAGTAAGTATTATCTTGTGATATGTTGTCAGAATTTCCCACTCACAATCCAACAGTCAAGAAATGAACAGCCTCCCACGGCCACGACTACTGCCCCATTTCCTTCACCCAAACAGGAACCGAGACTGACTGCACCCCCTCGTCTTGGAGATTCCAGTATTCGGCACCCGTCTCCCTTATCACGGCCAGTCAATATTCTCCCTGATAACACAGATGAGGACCGCCCAGCGGCATCAGGCTCGACTCCCTCTCAGACACCCTCTGCACCAAGCTCAGCTGCTGAGCAACTCGTAACGGTGAGCAAGAAGGAGGTAAAAAAGTCCAAATCAAAATTGCGGCGGGCATTTTCTTTCGGGAGCGCAGCAGAACTTAGAAAGGCTACTGCGCAACACAACTTGGAGAAGAGTGTGGCCAACAAGCAGACGATATCCAAGAGGAATTCAAAATATGAGGATGAGCTGGAGCCCGAGCAAGCGCGTATTGCTGAAAAGCAGGAGGCTGCAGGATTGGGTGAAAGCATTTACTCGGGCCAGGGCACCTTCTTTACCGGCTCGACCGACAATTTGTCCATTTCTTCGACAGCTTCTTCGGCCTCAGTTATGCTCCGTAAAATGGGCAAGGGGGTCAAGAAGGGAACTCGATCTCTTGTCGGCTTGTTCCGGCCGAAGTCAGTAGTTGGTGTGCCCGCTCCCGATATGCCTGTGAACTCGGCAAGTATGGCACAGGTGTCAATGGTCACTGTCGAAGCAGAAAGAGAGAACGTCAATGTCAATGTCAATCCTCACGAGCAAGTGGGAGGTGGTACAGGCGTCCCCAAACTGGAGCGTAATTCCATCGACACCAAACTTTCCTTCGAAAGCGGCACCGTATCCAGCGATACACGATCACGGCGAAGCATTGTCGGTGGTGAGAGGGAGCGTGCTGAGGTTCTTGCCGCTGTGAAGAAAGGCATCCTTAAGCGAACCGATTCGAATCAACCGTCGCCAAAAGTCAAACCATACGACTTCAAAGCTCCTGATTTCAACTTGCCTCAAATTCCTCACATTAACGATTCGCCCAAATCGAGCGCTCCTAGTACACCTGCCGATGAACCACCTCGATCTGGTCATCGCCGAACCGACTCAATCACCATTGAAAGCAACGATCACGACGATTATTTTACTTCCATGACTAGACTTGGCAGTTTAGACTCGAAAAATACACCGGTCACCCCTCAGGGTCTCATTCGAAACATTTCATTCAGCCCACGAATTCAGTTCTACGATACTTGGCCCAGTGGAGAGTACGATCGGCGGGGTGAGATAGCAACTTGCAATCGATTGACTCCGATGCTAGCTCAGCAAATCAAAGAGGAGCTCAATACCTTCAAGATGGTACGTGACATGGCCTGCTTTGCACTGGATAATGCTAACTCATCACAGGAAATGGAGGTTCACGAGTCATCCAAAGTCTACACCCATTTCTTTTAGTGCGGATGATCATCAATGGACAATCCTAGAAATGTCACTCTGTTCACTGAGGTTACGTTTGAGCAAGAAGTGATCACTGGCATGCGAGTCACCAAGAATACTCACGATTTCTACGACCCTTGCAGTACATTTGCAGCAAAGCATTGTTTTCGTCGCTAGATAACGGCGCGAAACTGTTCGTTGGGGCCTATTCTCCACCACGGGCCCTGTGTACATTTAAGAAAAGCACGTTCGTGTTGCATTTCATTCCGATCATGAAATTAGGTTGAAAGTAAGGTGTCCGGCGCAAGGCAACAATCACCCAAGGATGGTTATTAAGGTGGCATCAAGAAAGAATACATGGTGATCTTGGTTTTCAGTCTGGAGAAAGGAGGAAATTTCATCATTGGACCTTTCAGCCTACCCTTTTTCTAATCGAGGATTACTTGGTTTGGGAACTTGACTGAGCTTTGTCATTGGAGTGATGGGCATCACAGATTGGTTCCTATTGGAACCGGCTTGGATGTTATTTAGCCTAGTACAAGTAGGAGACCAGCTGATCACTGGGTGTCTCTCATGCCCCTTGGTTTGAGGTCAGAGGGAGAATGAGAGGACATACAGCTCTTTCTCCAAGGTGGAGGAAACTAATTGGTTTTTTGGTCTCCTGAAAACATTTGACCTCTCAACTTTCAAAACCTGCTCGAGGCACCATCCGTATTCTCGCAAGGCTGAGCCTTTCAGAAGCAAGGATGAACACTGTACCGAGAGAGAAAGGTTAGCCGTAATGGCTAGTGTAATTCCGGTAAGGGTTTGATCACGTGTAAGGCTCACTCTAGTATGCCGCCTTTAAATACCTGCTCGCGAGTCTCCGGTCGTTCACCTTGTTGCACCTTATTCCTGTTATATTTACACCAATTCTTCAGGTGTACCAGGTCGGCTCGGGCACCTCATCTAACAGGTAAAAGGTCCCTAGCTCGCGTTCCTTATATGCCACCGGGTCGTGCAACGTGTGTGTCCTCACGTCCCTCCAAAACCGATCCAGTCCAACCTTTCTCGCCGTGGAGCTCGCCCCCGTCACCTCAAACACTCCGCTTGTGACCCGGAGGCTGGTCTCGGTGGCCACGATTTTGATGCTCGCCACCCATTCTGCCGACTCTCCCCGCCGCCGTGCGCTCACATCTCTCTTCTCGCCGTGGTCAGCGTACACATCCCTGATTTTCTCGCCTGCAAGATCCGCCAGTGCCTCGGCCGCCCTCAGATGAGCGTGGAAATTGCCATACCGCGCCAAAATGTAGTGTTCATCTGTTGCCTTCGCTTTGTTGTCCCCGCCGTAGGGCCACGCGCGGGTTTTCGAGCTGGTCCATTTCTTGGCCTCCTCGAGCGCCCCCAGACCGATGCCCACGTAGAAATTGGAGAAGACCAGCTGGATGGTCGGTAACAATAGGGACGCAAAAGGGATCCTCAAAACCTCGGCGATGGGCCTCTTGGTCTTGCTGTCCCAACCAAATGCATTGGTCCACGGAACACGCACGTTCTCGATCTTGACGCTCCCGGACTCGGTCAGCCTCATGCCGATGTTGTCCCAATCACGGCCGAATCGGATCCCTGGCTGCTTTGTAGGTACAATTGTGAAGATGTGGTCTTCGGTACCATCCAACACGCCCTCGAGGATCGTGGCGTCAGATACGACGCCGCCAGTGTTGAAAGACTTGAAACCATTAAACACGATCTCCTCACCGTCGCTAGTGATCTTAAGGTCGGCGTTCCGCGGGTTCACGGCACCGCCCACAAACCAATCATTGTCCAGGATCAGCTTCTGCACGCGGTGTTTCTGCTCATCGGTGCCGACGACGTTGGCCGTGGTAGACCACAGCAGATGGTAGCCCAGCAGCATGCCGATGGAGCCATCGCCCTTTGCGACTTCTCGGATTGCCTTGTAAGCGATCGCCCAATCCTGACCGGCCCCACCGTAGTCCTTGGGCCCCAAGAGCTTGGTTAAACCTGAAGCCTTGAGAAGCTGAATCTCAGTGAATGGGGACTTGTTCTGAATGTCACGCCGTGGAGCATCCGCGGCGAGGATCTGAGCGACATCCTTTGCACGTGCGATCCACTCTTCTGCAGTATTGGGAAGTCCTGGTTTGGAAAACTTGAAAGGCTGGTCGAGACCTATGGCGGTCTCGGGAGTTTCAATTGAGCCCATGATCACCGACAAGAGATCCTCACTTATGAAGTCGAAAGCGTTTTGGCAGAGGACGCTAAGAACGACCGCCTTCGAGATTTTGACCGCCTAGAAATGGACAAAGTCGAGCAGGTAGCGCTTGAGAGGGTCGCTTTATATGAAAAGGGGAGATGCCGTGTTGTTGGACCCCATGTCGAATATCTCGACTCATTGCGAGAAAATATCCACTCGGTTCAAGCCAATGGAAATATTCGGGCGAGAGGACCGCGTTTTCTTGTTATTCGCGTCTTCAACTGACGTGCTCGGATGGCTTGAGCACGAATTCGGAGAACTATTTGCACATGATTTTGAGACGCGGAAATGTCCCGGAACGAAACGTTGAGTTCCAGGCGGTTAGCAACTCGGAAGCCCTGCTAATCATAACAAAGCTGGTGTGAGAGTGAGTCAAGATGTCAGAGAAAAGGAGGCTTGCATGTCAGGGACACACCGTCGACTCGTGGCATTGTAAGAGAACATGCTATATAGCATCCATAACAAAGTACCGATTACTCACGGACGGTAGGTATCGCTCATGCTCGGACACTGCCCCCAACGAGCCCACGTGTCTAGCTCCAAAGAGTCAAAACAGCTTAGACCACTGGAGCAGGAGCCAAGAGAAATCCTCCGTCAGAGCGGTCTGGTAGAGGACCTCATTCCATGGCAACGCACAAGCAAGCAACCACCCTTTC
Organism: Cladophialophora psammophila CBS 110553; assembly: GCF_000585535.1. Classification (NCBI taxonomy): domain Eukaryota; kingdom Fungi; phylum Ascomycota; class Eurotiomycetes; order Chaetothyriales; family Herpotrichiellaceae; genus Cladophialophora; species Cladophialophora psammophila. Next base: position 152,559 of record NW_006912960.1, read on the forward strand.
GATTTGAAGGACCCGGACCGGGACATTCATAAGAGCAACAAGTAATGCTTTCTTCATTTATCAAAACTCTGGTACGCATGCGATGTTCCGTCGAACGTCGCATGCTGGGTGGTTGGGTGGACTGGTACCAGAGAATGCGAGAAACATTGGCGAAGAACGGCCATCTCGGATTCATCTGCTTCGGGGGTCCTCCTGTTCACTTTCAAATTGTAAGCACAATCCATGCTCTTTCAATCCCCCGTCGGCAGCTGCCTGAACTTCGCATTTTGGGAAGCAGCTCCATAAGAGATTCGTGGAGAAATACCAATGGCTGGACGAGCCTATGTTCCAAGAGCTGTTTGCAGTCACTCAGGCGCTCTCGGGCCCTGCGAGCACGAAGATGCTATACTGCATTAACCTCAACCGGAATGGTTTCATATCCGCGCTTTCGGCTTTCTTGCTGTGGTCGTAGGTTTCCCCTTTCTTCCCAGATACAATTACTGCTAATATGAAGAACTTGGTACGCAGACTTCCCGGTGCTATCGGAATGTACACCCTATCGCTTGGTATATCCAGCATTGGTGACGTACTTCCTGCCCCAGTCTATGCCCTTCTCTCTGGTCTTAATGCTGCTACTGTGGGCGTGATTGCACTTGCCGCAGTGCAGCTATCACAGAAGGCCATAACGGATAAGATCACGAGGATGCTGGTATTTTTGGGAGCCACAGCGGGAATGCTTTACAACGCACTATGGTTTTTCCCTGTACTGATCTTCCTAGCTGGCCCTGTGACAATCATCTGGGACTTTCGGTGGCTGCATGCTTTGATCAAGAAGGTTTCAGGAACCGTGCAAAGGATGAGACGGAGACACGAACACGACGAAGTTGAGATGAATACCGCAGACCACTCACCGGCGAACCAGTGTAAGTCATGTGGAGCTGTACCGTACTGCCCAGTTCAGCACACAGGCTGACACTATACCACAAGCTCGTGGGGAAAACCAAGAGAATCCCTTTTCCGGACAAGTGACTGGGGAGTCAGACCTTTCCACACCATTCAGCGATGTTCGGCGCGTCTCAGATGGTAGGCAAGATCCAAGAGTCATTCCTGCGGGCAGAGAATTGAATGTTTCTTGGAAATTTGGTACCATTCTTATAGCAGCTTTTTTCGCGACGTTCACTATCGTCATGGTGCTGCGAGGAGTACTAAGACATCGGCCACTCCTATTCAATCTTTTTTCCAACATGTACCTTGCGGGAACTATTATATTTGGTGGGGGCCCTGTGGTCATTCCACTTCTTCGCCAGTGAGTGTGATGAAGGTTTATAGTTTCGAACAGAGCTGACAGTTTTGGCACAACTTAGGTACATTGTGACGGAAGGCTGGGTTTCATCCCGGGATTTTCTCTTGGGATTGGCTATTATACAGTCTTTCCCGGGACCCAACTTCAACTGTAGGTCCCAACCCTGCACTCCTTACATCTCCATTGTGAAACTGACGAGCCATTTTGGTGATTCCTATGGACAGTTGCCGTGTATTTAGGCTCACTGACCGCTATCAACGCGTCGCTTCCTAGTGCGGCAGGCGCTCTTGTCGCCTTCGTCGGCATCTTCGCGCCCGGGTTAATCCTTGTGCACGGCACCATGGGGCTTTGGAGGGCACTTCGCACTCGCCGATGGGTCAAGGCCGGCTTGCGCGGTGTAAACGCTGCCGCGGTTGGGTTAATATATACTGCCATCTACAGGCTTTGGGAAATCGGGTATATAGACGAAGAATTTACAAGCGGCTCGAGCTTAGGACGAGATCCCTGGTGGGTGGTCGTGACGGCAACGAGCTATGTCGGTGGATGCTGGTTTGGAGTGCCTGTTCCGCTGGCGATACTGCTTGGGGGCGTCATGGGGCTCATTCGGTATGGCGTTACCTCAGGCTAGCGTGTGGTCAAGTACCACAACGTATCCGTGAAGCTGTTCCGCAAATCTCCAGAAGTCGGGAAGAGCCTTGTCGCTGTCCTCTTCTTGTCGCCTTTCCATTGTCCAACCAATCAGCAATCAGTCTCGCCATAACGAGGATTGGGCCTTGTCTTGCAGCATCGCGAATTCTCTTGGCCGCCAAATTCTGACCTAAGGTCCACTCTCAACTTTGCTCCAACACCAATGGCGAGTCACCCTGACGACGCAATTTGGACAATATATGCCATCATCTCCACGGCCATAGACTGCTCCACTCACTCTCGTTGAGAAGTCATTTGAAACCTACGGTCTCACGATGTTCTCTGTCAGTCCAGCTCGTGTGGCCTCCCCTGTTCAGTTATGCCATTGGCACATTGCCTTCAATCTATCACGGGATTGTACCGTTGTTTGCTTGTCAAGTGGTGGATTTCAAATGGTATTTTCCTTTTGTCCGTCCCATCGCTATGTTTGAAAGCCAGAGTCTTGACTCGAGAAAGTTTTCAGAGAAACGGGGTAGAGACGAGTCCTGCTGAATATCGACAATTCTTCCTGTTGAGCCAGGGCGAACACTTCTTGCTGACTTTCATGCCCAAGACGGCACAAGCAAAGGGATATCAAAGGCTGAAGAGAGGATCTGATATCAGTATCGAGAACTGGTTGACCAGCATCTACTCAGCAAGGCCGACATAATGGGTTCGAACCTCATCGTTCCCGCCGGCCACGCTGATGGCAACTCAGCGCCAGATCGGATCAAGTTTGCGTGAGTCCGCTTTCTTCTTTGTTGAGGCCCTTCTAAGCTTACAATCAGCTATTGGGTTCCGAATGTGTCGGGCGGACTTGTGATATCCAAGATTCCGCAGCGCACTAAATGGGACCTCGAGTCCAATGTCAAGTATGCCCAAACAGCAGAGAATGTAGGCTTCGAATATGCGCTCTCACAGATCCGGTTTATGGCTGGCTACGGCGCCGAGTACCAGCATGAGCCTGTCTCCTTCTCTCAAGCGCTGCTTCATCAAACCAAAAAGCTCAATCTCATCGCGGCACTCCTCCCTGGTCCGTGGAATCCTGCGGTTGCAGCCAAGCAGATCGCCAGCATCGACCATTATTCTAATGGCAGGGTGGCAGTCAATATTGTTTCAGGATGGTTCAAAGCCGAGTTTACCAGCATCGGCCAATGGTGGCTCGACCATGCAGAGCGTTATCGACGATCGAGAGAGTTTATCACTTGTCTTAAGGGGATTTGGACACAAGACAAGTTCACTTTCCAAGGTGACTTCTACCAGTTCCATGACTATACGCTTCAGCCCAAACCTCTGAAGTGGGAAGGGAGAGATCACCCCGAGATTTTCCAAGGGGGAAATTCGATTGATGCGAGGGAGAACGCCGCAACAGTGTCTTCGTACTATTTCATGAACGGCAACAGTGAGATTTGGCCCCCCCCCCCTCCAACAATGTCTCCAAACAGAATTTGCTGACAGTGACGAATTCGTAGCCCTCGAAGGCTTCCAGACGCAGATCGCCGACGTCAGGGAGCGCGCTCGCCGTGAAGGCCGGGAAGATCAAGTCAAATTCGCGGTCAACGGATTCGCCATAGCGCGTGAGACGGAAGAGGAGGCAATCCGCGTCCTCCAGGAGATTCAAGGCAAGGCGAATAAAGAAGCCGTCGAGGCATTCGGCGACCAAGTTAAGAACGCAGGGGCATCGACCGCTAACAAGACCGGTATGTGGGCGAATAGCAAGTTTGACGACCTGGTGCAATACAATGACGGCTTCAAAACAAAGCTCATCGGAACGCCCCAGCAGATTGCCAATCGCATCCTGCTCCTGAAGAGTCTGGGTGTTAGTATACTGCTGGTAGCATTTCTCCACTACGACGAGGAGATTGAGCAGTTTGGAAAGGAGGTTATTCCTTTGGTCCGGAAACTGGAGGCCGAAGGTAGAGGGAAAGATGCTGAGTACGAGATCAAGTTGACAGGCGATGTGTACAAAGCTAGGCAGCCTGAAAAGGCCAAGAGCTCGTAGAATTGTCGACGGCCTCGTCTATTCCCCTTGGGAGGAGCACGATGCAGTCCTCTAGATACCTAGAGATAAAAATGGCTATGCACATACTGCGTGGTATAACTTTTACTAGTGTACTCGCTTTATTCAATGGAAGACCAGTCCCAGCCTTGCGAAAATACGTCGCAAGGCTGAGGTTTGAATAGGGCGGCATCACCATGGTTCTTAACGGGGTAAGACGCCGGGCTTGGCATTTGGAAGCAGCGGAGTGGGAGGAGTGAAGAGTGGGCTGCGACGTCAGCGAACGAATCCACCCTTGGTGCTCTAGCACCCTCTGTTCATCTGCTCTCCGTATTGTGTAGGGACCGAAGAACCAACCTCGTATCCTTGGCTTGCCCAACTCTCGAGTCGTTCGATCGATAACGAGACTGCTTCTTCTGGCGAAGCTCGTTTCGTCACCCTTCCCTTCCTGATCCTCCTGCTTGAACGCACACGATCTCCGCCTGCGAACCTACCCAAGATGAGTGGCTTTAGGTCCGTCATGAAGGATGGATGGCATCCTAAGGGCCGGGATGGCGGCAAGGAGTCATGGAGGGGCGATTTCAAGGGGATAAACCAAGTGGTCAGTCATTGAACCCCTGGCACTATGCTGAAGTGGCGGAAGGTGCTGAAAAATGGAACAGGCTGGATGGATGGGAAAAGGCAGAGACCCCAACAAGAAAGACGGCATTGAGCATGTCTCCCGGCCTCTTTCGACGCTCAAAGATCCAGCGTCGTTTGGGCTGCCTCCCAAAAACGTCAACTATCACGGTGGTGCTGCGCTGCCCAACGAGATAACGCCACAGACTGGGGGATGGGGCGCTCCCTTGACTCAAGAGCAGATCTCTAGCGCAAATGAAGCTGTCAAGGCTTCCGAGCAAGAGATCGAAGAAGAGAATAAACGTGCAGGCCCCCCTTTACCATATCGGGCGGATCGAACTGGGCTGAAGACGGATCACCTACCACCCCCTCCTATTCATCGTGACTTGAATCGATCACCTGAAGTTGCGGAAACAGGGCTGGCTAAACCAAAACCAGGTCTACCTCCAAGACTGCCCTCCCGACAGAATACGGGGAGTACATCCACTCCTCCGTCTGTCGCCAATTCCCCTCTCCCAACAACCGCTCCTCCAGCTTACGAATCCATTCCTGTCGCTGCACCTAGCTCACAACCAAGCGCGAGTTACGGAATCAACCAAGCTGCCATCAACAGGTTAGGGAATGCAGGCGTTTCAGTCCCAGCGCTGGGCATCGGCTCTGATCAGAGTTCAAATCCCTGGCGTAACGAGCAAAGCCAGCCAAATTTGCCAAAGAGCCCGCCCTCAATGTTTCAAACACCTGTACACCAGCTATCGGAGCTTCAAGCCCGCTTTGCCCGCATGAGCTCGAACTCCAGTACCGGGCAACAACAAAACACCACTCCTCCATTTGTCACCCCCGCTCAATCCCCTTCGCCAGTCATTGCGAACACACCCACCCAACAAGCCTATGCGACACAGCCGCAACCACAAAGCTCAGCACAAGGAACTACATGGGCTGAAAAGCAAGCTGCCATGCGTACTGCTCAGAGCGCCTACAAGGATCCTGCCTCCGTTTCCGCCGCTGATGCTAGCTCGGCTGTCCGCACGGCCAACTCGTTCCGAGAACGACACCAAGACAGCATCAACGCCGCCGGGGCTAAAGCGAACCAGTGGAACAAGAAATATAATGTGACAGGCCGCCTCAACTCTTTCCTCGAGAAACACAGTTCCTCTGACGACCCCCAACCGCCAAATGGTGCCAATGCAGGCGGAACTGCACCAATGCAACCGTCTTTACAAAACCAGACTGCCGAGATGGCGGCCTCGATATCCCGCAAGCCCCCGCCACCTCCACCACCGAAGAAGCCAGCGACTATGCATGGTAGTGTTGGTTCAACGGGAGTTGCCCCGCCGCCCGTGCCGCTGGGGACGAAGCCGAGTTATTCATGATTTGGGGTCGGGGCGAGGTACTTGGGTTATACGTTGAAGCGCGTAGACTTTATAGCAGCAGAGATACAGCAGGTACATATGTAGTAGCAGAGTAATATGCACTTCCCCGAGCGGCCAGGTGTGTGAATTAGACGCTTTGTTCAGCAATACCGTTGTAGCCATGGCTTTAGTCTCTAGTGGCTGTGAGTGACCGCCAGACCTATCCACCGCACGTGAGTGGTACGTATTACGTCGATAACACGCCGTTCGCCCGACGGAGGACTGTAATGCTCTACTCTCCTCTGGGCTGAAAATCGTCGCCTCCGTTGTTGTGCGACTGACGGGCACCGTCAGTGCGCCCGCCTATCTAAAGCCAGCAAATATTATATGTGCGCAAGAGGACACAAGGACACGCACAGAGGTGATACAGATGTCTCGACGGTGCTCATGAAGCCTACCCAATGTGACTGACTACCTTGACTACATATGTCTTGCGCCGGCACACCGGACGGACGAGGTGATCACCAGGCCTCTGGAGCCTGGATCGGCTGGTTGACCCGTCAGATTCATGTGAACCACTCGAATGTGAGAAGATGGAGTGCGGACGGCATATGGATGGACATGCATTGTTGGTGTTTGAGCGCGAAACTGCGTGAAAATCCAGTCCGATCCAGTCCAATCCGCCCTTTGGGGGGAAGCGGTCCCAAGGAACACCGACTGCTACGGAGTACCTCGCAGCCAGCGGAGGCGCTGGGAACTCAATTGTCAGTCAGCTCCACCGTATCACGATGCTTGCTTCCCATTCTAGAACACGACACCCTTGACCTGTGCGTTCTTGGAGATGTTGATGTCGCGGATCATCAGGACGAAGAAGAGAGCCAGGCCCATGACGCTGGTCCCGGCGATCAACATCCTGCGTTGGGCGATTCCGTATGCCTCCATGATGGCCTCGCGCGCGGGACTGCCCATCGGATAGCTCAGTTGCACGGTCAAGTCGCCGTAGATGGTCTCCCACTCGGGCTTGAGGTTTTCGGGCAGGAGTCTTTGGAGCGCGCTGGGTAGAGAATGCGTCCAGATGGCGCCGCAGATGCTGTTCCCGACGGCGCCGCCCATGTACCCGAACAGGCCGAGCATGGCCAGCACGGCGGCGATCTGGCCGTGCTCCGCGGCCGCCATGACGGCGACTTGTTGGCACAGGATCATGGTGCTGCCCGCGAAGGCGATGAGGATCTGACACATGATGATATACCCGATGTTGGTGTGCGGGCGGCGGAAGTGGATCATCAGGCCCACGCCGAGCATGTACAGCGGGACGGCGCACAGCAAAAGCCACTTGAAGCGGCCCGTGACGCGCATGAGGAAGCCCACGAAGAGCAACCACAGGCCGGAGATGATGTCGAAGGTACTGCTCACATAGCCCGCTTGCGCAATCGTCAGGTTGTTGACGACCTGCAGGAAAGAGCTGAAGTAGCTGCCCCAGCAGTAATACGCGATCTGGTACACGGCGTCGAGGAGGAGAGCGCCGAGAATGGTTCGCGAGACGAGCAGTTGGTAGGGAGTGAAAGGCTTCGGTGCGAGGTATCGCTCGAAGACGACGAATGCAAGCAGCAGCACAAAGCCCACGACTAGCATTGCGATGATGGAGCCGGATTCCCAGTCATCCGCTGTCGATTGGGCGAGGGAGAAGGGCAGGAGGAAGAGAACCAGCCCCGTTGCGAGGAGAATGACACCAAAAGCTGCAGTATTGTTGGTTGACAAGTCAGGCTTCTTTCTTCCCAGGGAAGTTTTTTTTGGGCAAAATCGCTTACCGTCAAATTCAATGATATAGAACCAGATACTCTGAAACAATGTTCGACCGCTCTTGGGCCTGTCAAGCAATCCCTGCTTCTTCGCTTTGCGCAAGTTATACTGCATGACAAAGTACAACGGCGCAGCCACAAAAGGGGTGACGATTGCAAAGGTCCCAAATGCCCAACGCCAGTTGATATCTTCGTAGAAGCCCTCTGAGGCACTGGGGCCGGCAAACGCGGTGACCATGTATGGAGAAGAGGTGAACGCGAAAGCGAGGCCCCGATTCTTCAACTTGCTGGTGTCCGCTGTCATGACATCCACCGAGTAGATCATGCCGGTGAATCCGATGCTAGTAAAGACCTACATAACCATTTTAGTGGTCTGACATTACCGAAATCTAGGATCCTCTTGACGGGTAGCATACCTGGGCTGCGCAGAATGTTTGAATGTTTGTACAAGCGGCTTGCAGGATGAGGCCCAGTGTGCCTAGGCTGACCATGAACAGGAACGCCTCTGGCCGACCCCAAATATCCAGCATTTTGGCAATCGGCAGATAGGCAGCCCCCGTCATCACGCTAGAGACGATGTAGATGACTGGGATGAGGGAGTGGTATTCGAATCCACTGGTCACGTATGGTGTAAGATTGGCCGTGATGGAAAACTGAAAGGCGTTGACGAAGTACAGCAGATAGAAGCTATTCAGACGAGTTAGCAAGATGGTATGTAGGGCATTGTCGATGATAGCTCGATGATGAGGACGTACCATATGTAGGTGATGATGAGGGATGTCTTACTCCATGCCAGCGTGATAGCTTCAACTCTTCTCACGCCTTCCTGAGCATCTTGGGCTGGAAGCTCAGGTTGAACTTCGTCGCTCCCATTGCTACTACTGATAGGATCGTGCGCGTGCGTCGCGGTATTCTTGTCGTCGGTACTCTCCAACACTGTACTTTCGCGGCTTTGTTCAGCGATATTGTTATCATCGGGTCGTAAGAACTGTCTTAGCGAGTTGAGCTTGAATCTTCCAGCAGCAGACATTGTGAATGTGTCTCTGACGACCAAGTTTTGATGCGAACGGGAATCTCTGGTGGACGAGGAATCTCAACGCGGATGGATTGGTTCGCTCAAATGGCCTGGGTGTAAGGCCATGTCCCGACTATACAATCGAGCCTAGACCCACTGGCCAAGCAGGACGTCAAGAACAAAGAGTGTGGCAGCACTCAAGATGAATCCCGATGTCGGATCCGTCACGACATGCTAATTAATGACGAGTCCTTCGTTGAGGGCAATTTGCTCATCTGAGCTGGCTTGTACGCTCGCATAGACCCATGGCTCTGAATGGCCAAGAGCGAAAAGCTTTTTCTGTCTTGAGATTTTCACAGGCCTCAAGTGATCTCTTGCATCGGCTAATAGCGTGTGGTAAAGCCACGCGTGGGTACCCAGGCCATGGTGCAGACCGTAACTGAGAAAGCTCGATTGTCATAGCTGTAGCGGCAAAAGCCCAGAGTCCAGACTGTGGCACCGGTGGCATGTACAGCTGGGGTGCGAGAGCATTGGCGTGGGCTTCTGCCCTGACCCATGACTTGTGTCTTAGCAAGCGCCACGGCGCTCCGGACGCAGAGGAAACAGTGATCCAGAGCGAAGAAGTACCGGGCTTGTCATTCTGAGCCCATTGGTGCGGAAAAGCTGAGAGGGTGGAACGTGGAAGTTGGCAGGGGCTTTAGTCTGTCAGTGTGTGATTGATGATAAGATTCGATTATCAAATCTAATCACGTCTTCATATGTACATATGTATGTACATGGCTTTGCTTATCCGCAAGAGGAATGTCGCTTCGGCACTCTGGAAGTGAGCGGAGGGAAAGTCGCTACCATAAAATGGAGCGCCCAGGCAAACCGAGTCCGCGGTGGATTGCGCCAAGTCCTTGTTGAAAACGCGAAACAGGTGTTTTGGGATCCTTGTATTTCGTCGTGACAGTGACACCGCGAACGCTCTTGTGGTGTATGTTCGTCATTACATTGCCGCGATACGGCTTGGGAGGAGTCAGTCATCCATCTCCATAGCACCGAGAGCAGCGGGGACATACATGCTCTTGGGTGAGATTGAGGGGTGTCCTTTCATCCACACGCCATGCCGTCTTTGCGCCTGGTAGTGCGACGCTATTGGGCAGAGTTTAATCGAGCAGAGAGCTGTAGAGGGGCATAATTCAAGTCGTCTGATAGCGTTCCTACCAGCGAAGGAGTCCATTGTTGTACCCGAATCGAAACAGTCAGACAATCATGATCGGGAGCTCTGAAACTCGGCCATCTGATATGATTTGAGTGCTGCCAAGCAACACTTTACTGTACATAGCTGGGCAAGTGACTTACAGCATCAGTCAGCATTGTCTTGTTGTGGTCTTGTCGCCATGTCCACTGTCGACTTGAGAGAAATAACAAAGCCCGAGGTCGGAGGGAATGCTTTGGTCGCACCTGGCACAAGCCTCAAGTCCGTTGTCTTAGTGAAGAAGACGACCCAGAGCCCACCCAATGATGCCATGAGGGGCCGCATTGAATGCCCACGCGAGGAAGAACGAACGACGATGATCTTATTCGATGACAATTTTTCTTGATCACGAATACCGGGCATGGGTCTCGGGGTCGGGAGTTGGATGCTTGGAGGGCTCAAGACGGCTCCATTACAGTAAGCAAGCTCGGCGGATGGCTGCGCGGCGAGGGCGGGTTCCTACTGGTATGTAGCCTTCAGAATCACGCACCGATGAGACTTGGGAGGTGGAAGAAACCGCTAAAGTGGGAAAGTGGGAACGTTGCATATTGAGTTATCTGATGAAAATTCTCCCGGGGCAAGTGGAAATTGAGTTATCTGATCCGCTCGGAGAACTCCACTCTGCCGAGAACAGTGGAGCCGGGCCCGCTGGTACCACTAATACCAGGGCGTAATTTTGGTATTCGATTACCTTTCAAATGACACATGTATCAGGTCTGGGCGGCTTTCCGAATTCTCCTAGGGTCATGTCATGGTCCCATTCACGCGACCACGAATGCCATTGTCGGAAATCGGAGTCTCGGAGTCTCGGAGTCTCTTGTTAGAGGCACACTTTGGTTGCATCAACCCTGAACAGAAAGGGGAAGGATCCAGGCTCTCCCAGTTGTTGCCTGACCTGGCAAGGGTTCTGAGAGCATCGGTCCTTCTATGTCATCGATCGAGGTCCCATCAATGCTTCCACCCCTACGACAATTATGATACAGCATGCAGACACACTCATGGATGGCAACAGGGACACCGATATCCCAACTCTCGACTTGGTGTGTGTCGGTTTTGACATCACCGGCGTCGCAAACGCTGTCGCTTTGAAGGAAAGAAATGGGCTCAGCAAGGATACTATGTTCCTGGAATCCCAATTGGAAGCATTCTGGAAGCCACTCCGGAGCACACCGGCCTCCAGACTGAGGGCCTCATTTCTCAATGACTTGATCACCTCAGAGAATCCGCGCTCCCCCTTCACCTTCCTCAACTACCTCCATGCGACCAATAGGCTCATCTTATATGCCAACAGCGCTCAGATTCGCCCGTCGAGGGAAATGTTCAGCGATTATCTGAGATGGTGTGCTGGCCGCCTTCGGGCGCAAGTCCAGTACGGCAAGATGGTCACCAGTGTGCGACCGTTGAGAGACGGCAAGGGGAGCGTCGCTGCGTGGGAAGTGGTCTTCGTGGATGCCGTGACGGGAGAAAAGAAAGCTGCCACAGCCAAGCAGGTCGTCTATGCTGCATCGAATCATCTCTATGTCCCAAAAGTACTCCGCGCTCCTACTCTTCAAACTCTCGTCCTGCACTCTTCAGAGTATCTGGAAGCCATTCCATCACTACTACGCGACAATCCCAGAGCGCGCATCGCAGTCCTAGGAAATGGCCAAAACGCAGCAGAGGCATTTGATCAGCTTCATGGAATACGGGGAGAGCACGATGTCATTTGGTTTACCAAAGACGCTGTCCTTCGAGGAGATGACGAGACACCATTGTAAGTCGGCTTCTTGGGTGTCCACCGTTGGTGTCGCTTTCTAATGCTATAGCGAAATCTAGCCTATTGGAAAGTATCATGCAACCCACTTCATCCACACAACTGAACATGCCACCCGAGATCAGGAGAAGGGAAGTCAATGGAGCCTCGACCTTGACCTCTAGTTCGTCAATTGAACCGCGCCTCCTGAGACAGATATATGATGCCCAGTACGATTTCAGTGTCAAAGAGCCCGACTCCCAGAAGTGGAGATTCCAAATCAGATTCCAACATGAAGCGGTACATGCGGAGAGAACTGCTGACGGGCGCGTGCGACTTTTCGTGCAAACTCCTGAAAATCCAAGCGAGCCAGCAACGTTCGATGCCGTCATTTCCGCGACCGGCTTTGGGCAACACGTTCATTATCGTGCCCTCGAGCCTTTACAGGCGCTGCTCGATGGCCCTAGTGTCACAGTCGATCGCGATTACCACATCAACTTCAGAAAGGGCGTCCTCGCGCCAGGGTGCGGGATTTGGTTTCAAGGATCGCTTGCCAATGATGGAGACCAAGTAAGTGACGATTTTCATCCGGTCGGTGTTATCACTACTAATTGATGGAGGTGCAGAATGACGACAACCTCCTCCAGATTCTCGCAGAGAGAGGTAGACGTCTGGCAGAGTCTGTGCTGCGTCGGAGGACCGAGCAGACCGCTTCGGAGGAGGAGAGGCCGGCAAGGCTGTAAACGTTGGCCGCGTTCGGAATCGCGCGACATCGATCGAGATTTGGAACGGGGACACATAGAGAGAGAGAGGAAAAAAGCTAGCTCGTTTGGCCTGTACATAGAGTATGCATTGTGTTTTCGGGGGAATGTTCTCATTGCAGACGTCTGGTCACTACAATTTCGGTCTCCCTTGAGTCACCAACTGTCCCGCCAGCTGCGCGAGCTCGAACTTTCTCACTTTTCCACTCCCTGTCAACGGCACGGTGGCCGGAATGTCATCTTCTCCCAGCCAGAAAATATGCGCCGGCGCCTTGTGTCGGCCAAGCTTCAGTCTCACCCACTCACGGATGTTTTCGTCGCTGGGACGACGAGCAGTCGGAGTCGTATATTCTCCTCCAACACTACCTCCTCGTGGGGTTGTTGCAGGAGTCGAGCTGCTGCGTTGCAGAAATGCAGCTACGATTTCGCCGTATCTGGCGTGCTTGACGCCGACGACGATGGCGCGGTCAATCGCCTCGTGCTGGACCAGACGACTTTCAATCTCCAAGGGATAGATATTTTCTCCACCTGGCAAGGAATAAATGGTCAGTGAGTGCTCCTACGTGTATATATATGCACGGCTTTCTCGAGAGATGATGCATGTATGCGCGGAGGAAGCGTGCTTACCTCTGATAATGATATCCTTAAACCGACCCGTAATACTGCACGTCTTGTCCCTGTGAAAGACAGCTTCGTCGCCGGTATGCAGCCACAGCACGCCATCTCCGTCACGGATCATGACCTCGTTTGTCTTGTCCGCGTTTCTCCAGTAGCCTCGCTGTAGTTGGTACCCGGCGATGCAGAGTTCTCCGCGCTCACCGACTGGGACGATTCCTCCGTGTCGGTCCACGATCTTTGCATGGGCGTGCGGCATGACTTGGCCCACGGTGGTGAGCTTCAAATCTGTGGGGTCGTTGTGGAACGCGTTGAAACACGTTGGTGAAGCTTCTGTTAAGCCTGATGATACCGGACGGTTAGTTTTTCAATGGCCCTCCCTTGGCTGAGTTACATGTATGCCATACCATAACTACTGGTGAACTCGGTCATCCCGAGTTCGTTTACCATAAGTTCCATCAAGTGGCGAGGTACGGGAGCCCCTGCTATGATCCCGGTTCGCAAGGCTGAGCAATCGAAGTCCTCGGGGCGCGGGAGGCTGAAAATGGAATCGAACATTGCTGGGACACCGTGAAGGGCAGTACATCGTTCCTCCGAGATGGCTCTCAGGCACGCAACGGCGTCAAAGGTCTCGGCGGGATAGACCACTTTTCCGCCATGAGTTATAATGGCTAGCAGGCCAAGGACCAGGCCAAAGCAATGGAAGAGCGGCGGTGGACAGCACAGCACGTCCTGATCCGTCAAGGCCATGCGGTCGCCAATGAAGCGGCTGTTGTTGACCAAGGAGCTGGAAATATGAGTTAGATCTCTGGTCAATCTAGGGTTTCCTCGACAGGAGGAGCTAGGAGCCAGCCGGCTACTTACTGATGTGTCAGCATTGCAGCTTTCGGGTTTCCTGTCGTTCCACTCGTGAACTGGAGATTACAAACGGCATGGCAGCTGAATCCCTTCGAGGCTGCTTCGAGAATCTCATCGGATCCGACTGCTCCTGTTTCTAGGAGTGTTGCGTAGGGAGTGAAGTGACTGGGTGGACCTTGTAGAATGATAATCTCCTCGACCGTACCAGGCTTCTCTCTCAATTGGCGAAGAAGTTGCCCGTTGTCGTGATGACCGATTCGAGGAGTCGCAAACAGTATTCTGCATTCTGTGATTTCAAATAAGGAGCGGCTCCAATGGCAAGGTGTGAAGGAAAACGTACCTGTGAATTTCAGTGCATACATTGCTTCAGATGCAGTGTAGGTGTTGTTCAAAATGACCAGGATACATCCCAGCTTCATACAGGCGAAGAAGACCGAGACATATTGCTCACAGTTTCCGGCCATGATACCGATTCGATCCCCTGGGCGTAGCCCTCGAGCAACAAGGGCTTTCGCCAGTCGAATGCTTTCCTCCCTAAGACGGCCGTATGTCCATCTGGCGCCTGTCCACGGCACCACCAAGCATTCTTTACTCCCATACCTCTTGCACTGGAAATCCAGCAGCTCGCCGAGAGTAAAATCTAACAATGGCACCTCCGAATTGCCATGAAGAAGGGACAGAACCGTGGGAGATGGAAATAACGTGGTCTCGGTGGCACTTTCTAGAGACATCGCAACGAATGGCTAAAGGTTTCTCAGTAGTTCTAATGTTCAGCCTCCTCCTGCCCTATAGTCCAATCTTCAGTCGTCAATGTTATGTTGACATTGTGTAGAGCATCACCCCACTCCCGTGGTCTATCAGGCTGTCATTTTCGCACCTTCTGGAGACTGATTCTACAGAACCTCCGATCTCGGTTCGCGTCGCCGGACAAGAAAAGATGCACCTGTGCTGAAGAATTTACTTCAAGGCGTAGTTCACCCTCGGCTTTCAACTGGATGCCCGGGATAAACCTGGAATAAGCAGAGCAGATTCTGCCGAGAGAGAATTTCGGTTCCACATGTTGCCATGCGAGAATAGGTTAATCAAATCACCTCATTCGAGACATGTGGATTGAACCGAGTAAACACTCGCTGGCATCTTCCGCAAAGGTGGCAAAGTTATCCACTGCAACAGTTTCAATCAACAATCAGATCAGATAAGATGGATTGGATTGACAAGGGAGTTTGTGTTGTGCACACCAGTCATAGCTGGCATTACATGGGTGCGTCTGTGGTCTTGCAGTCCTCGTTACTTTTCCAGTGCGCCATTTTTTGACGGTGTCCACTTGTTGGGCAAAACCGAAGCCGTCTGTCTTGACTGCGCATTCGAGTTCCTAGCGTTACCGTTCACAATCCTCTAATGATGAAATGGAGGTGTGCACCAATGGTAACAGGATGATGAGGAAAGCTGTGACATTGGAACAAGAAGGGGAAGCGTGCGCTGGGATAACGGTGACCGCAGCCTTGACGAGCTCCACTCGATGCGCTACGCCAAGATTGGAAAGGATTCTGGATACAAGGGCGGTATTTCAGACATTTCAAAACGTCGACATTACAATACTTGTCTGACATGGCATGAAATATTCCCCGTACTGATATTCCGGCCCCGGTGAGTTTCTCCTCTCAAGGAATTTGCCTTCAAGAGTGTAGCAAGAGTGGAGATATAAGCGTGTTCCTGCTATGTACATGATTGATCTTGTCCCCACCTAACAGGTTGAAACTTTGCACAGCAGCTCGCGCTGTGATTAGATCCTTCTGTCTTAGGACCTGCAGCGCCAATCTTCTCTCACAACTTCGAATCTGTCCAGTTTGGCGACCGTTTGTCCACAAATGCCTGAATCCCCTCCGAGAAATTAGGTCCAGCCATCAGGCGAGGGTACCATCGATCAGCAAGAATCGACACGGCCTCCTCCACGCTACCGGCTTCCCAGCTCTGCCGAATACCTAGCCGGCCAACAATCAACGCATCCGGACTGTTCTTGCACATGTCCTGGGCGACTCGAATTGCCACGGGGACAACTTCAGCGACAGATTCCACCACCCGACTAACTAGGCCCAAGTCATGAAGCTCCTTGGCCCTCACGTTTCTGCCAGTGAGGACGAGATCGGTAGTACGTTGCAGTCCCAGTGTACGTGTCAGCCGTGGTAGACAGCCTGCCACAGGGACGATCCCTCGCTTCACTTCCGGTAGGGAGAAAAGTGCCGAGGAGCAAGCTACGACGAGGTCGCAGTTGGCCACCATCTCAAAGCCGCCTCCCATGCATATACCATTCACCGCAGCAATGATCGGCTTTTTACCAGCTCGACGGGGCAGCCCAGCGAGACCGGGAGCAGACATGTCGTTGACCACGCCAGTTTTGTTCATCTCGTTCCATTCTGTCCAAGGACATACTCTGGTCAGTTGTCGTCTCAAGTAAAGACCTTGATATAGAGCAGTCCTGGCGCCTGAGCATACCTTGTAAATCTGCTCCAGTACAGAAAGCTCTCCCAACGCCTGTGATTATTCCGACCCATAGACTTTCATCTTGGTCGAAAAGCTCCCATATCTGTTGAATTTGGCGGCTTGTAGCTTTGTTGACGCTGTTCAGTTTCTCGGGTCTGTTCAAAGTGACTTGAACAATTTTGTCATGCGGGAAAGAGACGTAAAAATGTTGAAACTGCAGGGGTCTTGATCTGAGAGACATTTGTGTTCCAGGACTGCGTCTGGGTTGGCAGCTTTCTCTGCAAGCAGAATGCACAGGATGTATTGTTGATGAGCTTCACCTGTTTCCTTCTTTTGGAAGAAGTTTGTGTCTTTTGACCTCATGTATATATCAACTTCACATGTACTCAAATTTTGAGATGTGAATGTAGCCACCGAAACACTTTCCGCCAAGGTATCCGGTCCTCGGTCTGAGGAGAGCATTCTGCAGATCACAAACTGCTCGCCAAATTCGGTTAGGTCGCCATTCCTCGAGGCACGCCCCACAGTTAAACAAAAGCCCACGAATGGAGGACCAGGTTGGAGGCAGTGGGGAAGGGCCTCACTGGCTGCCCTTTTTGTCCCTTCCTCGGAGTCTTCGTCCCACCCTGCCATCTCAATCCCTCCTTCTCCCAAGAGAATCTTCTCTCCAGACCGTAACACGAGAGACAATTTGTCGGGGCAGGACTTTTGTATCGTTGCGACATTTATCTCAGTGGAACTCGGACGTTCAAACTCTTTGAGAATGGCCCTTAGCCCAACATCTTCACACAAGTGGCCTCTAGTCAAGCTACCACACCCGTTTCTGACCACATATCGAGTGTGCCCTGTTGGGGAAACAAAGCCAGCTAGGCTCATCTTAACACAAGAAAACCAGCCCACGGAAGGACGACCATTGCCAAAACCATTACATAGCGACTCGCTCTCGTGGCTCGAACTGTCGTTCAAATCGGAGGACCATGTTCCGCCCATCTCCAACAACAGCGCTTGGGCACGAGCAGTTCGGAGTCCTCACACAACATTCGAGTGGACGGGAAGCAGTCCGCCTTCCCTTGGTCAGATTTGGAATGTTGTTCACGCGATATATCTCGCCCATCCCACCTATGAGTACTTCCGACTTAGCCTGTCTGGCGCAGGAGAAGATGTCATTCGCCACGAGCTACTTTCTACAGGCTTAGGCATCGAACATCCCAAGCCATGGCGCCCCAAGGACGATATGAATGCACAGTCTGACGAGCTGTTGATCCTTCGAAGCTCGTTCTGGCAAGGAGCAGCTTCTCCAATGGGACCTCGACCAATCTGGGTAGTGGGAGACAGCACGGATGGTCCTTCACGCGAGTCTCTGGCCCAGTATCCCATTATGCCTGAGAACTATCACTTCACCATGAAGTTCCCCGAGGAGCCCATCTACACGCGTCATCCGATCCGTCGCCCAAAGCCACATCCAGGATCAATCGCCTACAGTCGCTACATACCAGAGCTAGACGAGCACTTTTCTCTCGAAGTGGTCAACTGGCAAGATCCGGAGCACCTGAGACTCTTCAACACATGGCAGAACGACCCGCGTGTTGCAGCAGGGTGGAACGAGACAGGGACTTTGGAGCAGCATCGTGAATACCTGCGCAAGCTGTGGGTTGACCCGCATGTTCTTTGCTTATTCGGATGCTTCAACAACACCCGCTTCGCGTATTTCGAGCTGTACTGGGCAAAGGCAAGTCATCTGATCTCTCAATTCCCCCCCCCCCCTCTCTCTCTCCACCCTTTAATTTCATCATTCAGGTTTGACGTGTTCTCTCTCCATCAACAGGAAGATCACTATGGCGCCCATTATGACGCCGGCGACTACGACCGTGGCCGCCACTCACTCGTGGGCGACGCATCGTTCCGCGGCTCCCATCGCGTCAACGCGTGGTATTCCAGCTGCATCCACTACGTCTTTCTGGACGACCCGCGCACCGCCAACGCCGTGGGCGAGCCCAAGGCCACGGGTGCGGCGATTCTGTCCTACGAGAACTCGCAAGGTCTCGTCATTGGCAAGTACGTCGACCTGGGCCACAAGCGCTCCGTGCATTCGATCGCGAGCCGGGAAAAATGGTTTCAGTTGTGTCCGCTCTTCTGGGACGGGCGGGAGAAGCCGCTGGAATCTGCAGACCGAGCAGCATGGAACGCTAAGCTGTAGGCTTTGTGGGAACAGAACCCCCTAAAATTGCGAATAGTCGTTGACGATTGTCGAAAAGGATCATTTTTGTTTGCTAGTCCCTGCGATCCTGACAATGTGACATATTCTGGCGTCTTCCACACGTCAGCGCCGAAGGACATAGTTGAGATCTGTTGGAAGAGAAAATCGAGAAACGCAATGCACATGAAAATCCAAAAAAAAGTCATCCTGTCAATTTCTTTGACCTACGTCCATCCCTAATCTTCTGCTACTCAGCCAACGTCTGATGCATAACGTTCAATCTATAACTCTCCGACCTCTGAAGCAAGTCCTCATGCGTTCCGCGATCGACGCATTGGCCTCCTTCAATCAAGAAGATAACATTCGCCTTCCTTATCGTGTGCAGTCGGTGTGCAATAGCAATCACGGTGATGCCTCGCGCGGCCTTCTCAAGCCCGTCTTGCAAAAGCTTCTCCGACTCTGCATCCAAAGCACTGGTCGGCTCGTCCAGGATCAGCAACTTGGGCTTTCGCACCAGTGCCCGAGCGATCGACAGCCTTTGCTTCTGCCCTCCGGAGAACTGGTTGCCATTTGGTCCACAGAGCGTTTGGTAGCCGTTGGGCAAGGATTGGATAGTGTCGTGAATGTTGGCGAGCTTGCATGCCTCCTGAATCTCGTCCATGGTGGCTTCATGGCCCGGTCGAGCACCAAGGCCGATGTTGAATTCAATGGTTCCCTCGAAGAGGACGCTTTCTTGTGGTACCAGCGCCATGGTGTCGCGGAAGCTGACGTCGCGAGTCTTTGTCAAGTCAACCCCGTCGACTATGATGGATCCGGATTGAGGGGTGTACAGTCGTTCGACGAGCGAAACGATTGTCGATTTGCCAGCGCCACTAGGGCCGACAAGGGCACAGAGTGTACCTGGTCGAATTTCAACGTTCAAACCCTTCAACACGTCGACCTCCGGCCGACTTGGGTATGCGAAGTGGACATCGCGGAGCTGGACGCTAGAACCCTGGTTGCTCGGCGGAAAAGTCGGTTTTGCTTCAGCTGTAGCCTCCACGTCTTTATCCTCAAAACATGTATCGAGAGATGAAGTCCTCTTCACGCGTCCTTGCATCTTATCCGGTCCCATTTCAATGAGACCCAAAAGCCTTGCCACCGCAGCCCGCGCGCTGGTGAGCTCTGGGGCGAGCGCGAACATCTGACTCCACAGCAGTGCACTGACCAGAAGGGAGAATACCACAATCATGAACTGCGTCTGAGTGTAATTGCCCGCTATAATCTGTTTGGCGCCCCACCAATAAGCCAATGCATTCACGAGGTTCCCGAGCAGATAGGTCATTGCCAGCCAGAGACTTGCGTATAGGCTCACTTTGAGCGTCTCCTTGCGAGGGCCTTTCAGTGATCGTCGGTAAGTCTTCAGTGTCTCTTCTTCAAGGGAAAGGGACGCAATCGTCTTGATGGATGTGATTGCCTCCACGCCGATGTCCACCGATTTAGTATATGCATTTTCGTGCCGTTCTTCAAATCTCGTGAGCACTCGAAGCTCCATAAGACCAGCTCCAAGGAGAAGCGGTACCAGAGATAGGCAGACCAATGCTATTTTCCAAGCAATTATATGAGTCAAAACAATTGCGACAATGAGGTTGACGGTGATTGAGAACAATGTGCCGATGACGGAGCCACTTAAGCCACTGAGCGCATTGCCATCTCTTGTAATGTAAGAGAGCAACAAGGCGGGGGTCCGGCCTTCAGACTGATGCCACTGAAGATCTTGCCCAAACAATGATCGAAAGGATAAGACTCTCACAGTGTAGACCGTTTTCTCAGCGACCCAGCCGAACCCCGACCAACTGGTCACGTTCGCAAAGAACTCGATGATTGCGAGTATGACGAACATAAGACCGAGAAAACTGCCCCGAGAACGAATGTAGGATTCACTCTGGCACGGACTCAAGCTGCCGACAGTGTTTCCAAAGATCACGGCCTCCGCAGAGAAGGATCCACCAACAACGCTCGAGGCGAGAAGAGAGACAATGATGATTAGCAGGTGCGGTCTCAAGACTGGTGTAAATCCTCGCACCAAAGACCACAGCGACTTTGATGGAGTCTCGGGCTCTTCCTGCTCTTCCGCAGATTCATTTACCTCAGCCTGACTTGTCGAGATTTCAGTCTTCTCAATGGTTCCAATACCGTCAATTGACAACATATCCTCCTCGGTAGCGCCCTTTGTTGAAGAAGCACGTTTTGATTGGCTCGTACTGTCTGGTGTCTCGTTCTTCCTGGACGTGGATCCGAGAGTCTGCAATCTCACCAGATCGGCGTATGCGCCGTTCTTTGCCATCAGTATTGAATGCGTTCCCTCTTCAAGGATGCGCCCCTTCTGCATGACTATAATATTGTCGGCACCAGTGATAGTCGAAAGTCGGTGAGCAATCGTAATCATAGTTCTGCCACTGGCAATACCGGATATGGCCCCCTGGATGCGCTGCTCGCTTCTCGAGTCCAGAGAGGCCGTGGCCTCATCCAAGATGAGAACCCTGGGATCTTTAACAAGGGCCCTAGCAAGAGCAACCCGTTGCTTCTGGCCACCACTGATTAGCCGTCCACTCGATCCCACCACGGTACCATAACCATGTTGCAACGCAATGATGAAAGCTTCTGCGTCAGCGAGCTCTGCGGCCTTTCGGACCAAGGAAGTAATCTCGACGGCATTTGAACCCAGCTTCTCTGCTGCTGCCGTCAGGTCCTGGCCCTCCCTGACTTGGCGGGCGAGATCTGCAAGGTCTGGGCCAAGAAGCGTTGTCTTCAAATGCGCATGACTGGGATGGCTCGAATTGATCAAGCCATGAGCGATGTTCTCCAATATGGAACGGTCAAGGAGCGAGGGGTCTTGCTGCACGAGGCTGAGGAAGCGTCTGAGGTGGCGAAGATTCAGATCCCGAAGATTATGACCGTCGAACAAGACTTGGCCCTGATTAGGATCATACAATCTTGTAAGCAGTCCCGCAATGGTGGATTTGCCACTTCCAGAAAACCCAACTATAGCAGTGTGTTTCCTAGGAGGAATTCGAAGATTGACCTGGTCCAGAACCGTGACTTCAGGTCTAGATGGATAAGTGAACGAGACATCCTTGAACTCAAAGCCGCCTTCCGCTCGCGAGAGGCGAAGCCCGGAAGCAGCTGTGCCATCGATCAACGGCTCGCGATCCATATCCTGACGCAGTTTTTGAAATGATGCGACAGCCGCCCCAAAAAGGTGCAGAAAAGGCGCTACTTGACTCAAAACCAATGTAGCTGTCAATGTGTTAGTGAAGTCTTAGGGTGGAGCTCGATTCCAACTGACCTTCAATCAAGATGAAGACTACTGTAAACGTAACACCCACGGAGGCGGTCTTAGCATCATGTCGGACTGCATCCGCAATCCGTTGACTTGCTTGCCAGAATGCTAGACCGTTCGCAGAATAGGCGATGAAATATAGGACCCCGGATTGTACACCCACCGCCAACGCCTTCTTTAAGCCTTCATGTTCTGAAGCCTTGAGCGCCTTGGCGAATTTATTCTCCAGCCGGGTGTTTGCGCGGAATGCGTGCACGACAACAACATTGGAAAGTGCTTCCGAAGCAATTGAAGCGGCGGTAGCAGCATAATCCGACATCAGTCCAGAGTACTTCTCGATGTAATGGCTTCCCACAAATGACATCAAGAAATAGGCCGGTATCAACGAGACTAGCATCGCCGCGAGCTTGTAGTCCTTGATGAAAGCCACGATATATGCCGTGATGAAAAAGGATAGACTTGAGAGACATATCCCGACTTTCTCAGAGGTACCTGACCGGATTGCCTGGATGTCGCCATTCAGTCGAGAGGCGACTTCTCCGGGAGGCAGATTGTCGAAATACGTCGGCTCTTGTCGGAGCAGATTATGTAAGTAACTCTCTCGTAGTCTTTGTGCGAGTCGAGCGCCGTTCAAACTCCAGCACGAGAGATGCATATAGATGGTGACAAACTGAGCGATGGCCAAGTACAAGATCAGCAGGATTTTGTCGTTGACACTGTCTTGGTGCTGGGACCGAGCACTGGAAGTGTCGGGCGAGTCGCAAGTTGCCGAATTAAAGTCGTCAATGAGCTGACCAAAAAGGATTCCAATCAATGGGAATGGGATGCCAGATGCTATCGCAGATAGTATAGCCAACAATAACACGCCCGCATCGATTGTGGAAGGGCTACCAGCCAAAAGCAGGCGAGGGTAGCCCACGAGTTTCTGGAAGGGGTTCATGCTAACCGAGAGCTGGCGAGGCTGCTTGCAGCCTTGTGAGTGTCGTTTCCGTGTGCTTAACCTGTAAAGACTGCCCTTCTGGCCAAGGTATCCCTCGAGAACTACTTAGCTCGTCGTTCCCATTGTGCCTGACGTTAGCAGTTTGCGTTGCCGTAGGAATTGCTCCAGCATCTGAATGAAATTTTCTACCAACTCCGATGCCGCACCGAGAGGACTGCATCTGGGGGGTTCACGGCTGGCGACATGGCCATCGAGGTGGGTCTGAGCAACAGGGCATACGGAAGGCGAGTTTGGGAAATCGATTAACATGCAAAGGGCAAGCGTAACGGGACGTAAAATGACCAGGTTTGTAAAGTCAAAATACAGTAAACGCCAAGAGGGTTAGAAAATGCAGTGGGATGAAAGCTCTTCAAATACCTATCGGTACCTTTATCAAAACAGCTCACTGGTGCAGGGAAATCCACGAGCATCTTCTCCGCGAAGTCGAGATCGTCAAACGCAGAATGCAATGTCCACTTGCGACTCCTTGCCCCAGGAGATCTCGACCGAAGAGAAGCCACCCTCTTCGAGTCGTCGTCCGAGGATCAGGCGAATGCGAGGGTGTTGGTTGTTTCTCCAACCAGAAACGGTGTTCTTGGAGCGTGCCGTCCTAGTTCGAGCTCTCGACAACATGGGGGTCTTTCGGCTCATTGTTGGAGCTTGAGATGTTTCTTCAGAGTGAAGGGCCATGAGAGACAAGCCCCCATGTACCTACAGCGTCATAGTTGCCCACCCGGTTGGGCGATCCAGTCAATCCCATTGGATTCTCACTGCAGCCATTTCAGGTCTAGGGTTGCTGGCGCGACGATATTGCTGAGCGGCCAGCTACATAGATCCTTGTTGACGGGTCTGGGGCCTCTCAACGCACCATCACTTCTCTTCATGCTCCGACATCGCTGATATCTTGTCACGAGCAATCCATCTTCTTTTATTTCCCTGGAAACCCTGCAGGCAGAGGAGCTACGAACTCCTCAGTGGATCGTCCGGTTGACGCTCGTTGCGAAGAGCAGAAGCAAAGCAGAGCAGGTTGATGTGGGAGGGTTGCCGGGGATGGTGGTATGGGGTTCCTCGGCGGGGCAAGCTGTGCGCGTAGAGTCATGAGAAGAGCCGTGAGTAGAGGAGTGAGTAGAGGAGTGAGTAGAGGAGTGAGTAGAGTGGTGCTACGGGCGTGTCCACTCAGGCTCAGATGTTGTCGAGCCGCTGATGGTGCAAGTGCCATGGCCATGTTTTCCCGAAGGTGACGAGGTGGCCGAATCAGAGAGACGAATGGTGAAAATTTTCATCAGATTAGATTATCTCTCGTCTTGGCATGGGCCCACCCTAGATGCTTGGCATTGAGCTATGTACCCAGTATCTCAAACGACACCAACGACATTCCCGGTCTTGACCTCATTGCCCACACGTTGTCCACATCGCCCACACCTCTTTCCTTGGTCTCATGTACTTGATATATTGTACATGACGAGACGGAACGGATACCGTGTTGCAATACCGGTGTCTTGATACGAGCTGTATTTCAATACGAAACCCGCATCATATGTAACAAGACCCGTCATGGAAATGACAGAAAATTCTCCAATCCTCGCATGGATGATGTTCTCCTCTCCCAATACCTTCTTGCCTTCGACAAAATGTGGGCATCAGGCCAAGTCCACAGACATGAGAAATGCCATATCCTGGTCGGCTATGCAAGGCCCCTAGGTGGAGCCACGCCTACACCTTCCCACCAAAATGGTAACCAAACTCTTTGCTGTGGGATGATTCAGTGACTCGTCTGAATCTCAATTGAATGGAGTACAGCTTCAAACCCAACTCATCTTCCCGGTATTGAGCTCTGCAAGCAATCGAGAAAGCCAAATTGCCAGTAGAATGGGCTCTATACAAGTCGACGAGAGGGGTGATCGAAGGCAGGCAAATGGCCATTCTGCTGACATCGTGTCTACCGGAGAGGCGGACGCTGAGGGCTTCTGGTCTTTCAAGGTCACTGGTCTTGCATCCGATCAACCAAACACTCCAACGGGTCTAAGAGAGGAAATCTTGCTCCTCGCATGGCTCCTCGTTCTCCTACGAACCCAAGACGCTGGCCAAGTCTGGTTTGATTGGGCTTACGAAGGTCGAGGAAATGGTGCCCTTCACGAGCCTGTTAAAAGGCGCTTGGTGACGGATGAATTAATGACAGGGTTACAAGACAATATCGGGCAAGTTGGTGCTAGAATTGCTCGCCACATCACCGCATGTACCCAAACTCAGCTACCTGGAGGCTCCGGCCCTGTTTCGCTTCTGTTGAGCACC
This sequence comes from Cladophialophora psammophila CBS 110553, assembly GCF_000585535.1. Lineage (NCBI taxonomy): Eukaryota > Fungi > Ascomycota > Eurotiomycetes > Chaetothyriales > Herpotrichiellaceae > Cladophialophora > Cladophialophora psammophila. The sequence goes on from NW_006912960.1 coordinate 177,764, forward strand.
AGTTCCCTATCTCGGAGGCCTGAAGAAGCGAATGATCAAGTGAGTAAATGATGAGCTCGAAGATCCCGTCACTGACCTCTCGAGCAAAGTGTACGCTGCACCTCCAAATACAATTTGACGATAGCCGTCTCAACATTCGTCCAGTATGGCAGACAGTAAACATGTTGCAATATGCGATGACACGACACGTTATAGCACTGGTCGATATCGTCAAAATGTGCATTTTGAATCCGGACGCCCCCATTGAAAATTGTATGCGGCCGACAGCAGCTGATCTGAATGAGATATGGAAGTGGAATTACCCGCTGCCACCTTCCTACGACTTTTGCATGCACGATGTGATTGCCCAGCAAGCCCAGAGGTTCAAAGACAAGTTAGCAGTCTTATCCTGGGATGGCGGCCTGACGTATGCCGAAGTTGACCGATATTCTACATCCATAGCCTACTCGCTGAAAGGGATGGGTGTCGAGTGGCATGATGTCCTGCCCGTGTGCTTTGAGAAGTCAAGATGGACCATCATTGCCGTGCTTGCGGTGATGAAAGCAGGCGCCACTTTCGTGCTGATGGACCCAACCCTTCCGCTGGCTCGCCTGCAAACCATGGCGAAACAGGTTGGAGCAAAGACGATGCTTACATCCCGGAAACAACGTGACTATTCGGCCGCAATCTTGCCCGATGGGAATCTCATGGTTGTGGAAGAGGACTCATTCAAGCACGTCTCATGCTCGCAAGTCACGTCCAACTTGACAGTCGTTCCCCCATCTGCTCTGATGTACATAATTTTCACTTCTGGAAGCACGGGCGTCCCGAAAGGAGTCCTGATTTCTCACGAAACCTATACAAGCAGTGCCATTCCTCGGGCGGAGGCAGTCGGCTATACGGAGCACTCCAGGGTTCTTGATTTTGCGTCGTATGCTTTTGATGTCAGCATCGACAGCATGCTTTGCACTCTTTCGAAGGGCGGATGTCTCTGCATTCCCTCTGACGAAGATCGGATGAACGACTTGAATGGAACAATGCGCCGAATGCAAGTCAACTATGCCGGCCTGACCCCTTCGGTGGCCCGCATATTGGACCCGGATGTTGTGGCATCGCTCAGCGCCCTTGGTCTCGGAGGGGAGGCAGCCACGGCAAGAGAAGTGACGCGCTGGGGCCAAGTCACTAGAATCGTCATAGGCTACGGCCCATCCGAATGCACGATCGGATGTACAGTCAACAGCAGCGCCGCCACCGGCAGGGACTATGTATCCCTTGGGAGAGGCAACGGGGCAGCCATATGGATCGTCAACCCCACTGATCACGAATTGCTCATGCCGGTCGGTGCTGTGGGCGAACTGCTTGTCGAGGGTCCTATTGTGGGACAAGGCTACTTAAACGATCCCGACAAAACTGCGGCGGCTTTTATCAGGGACCCATTGTGGCTCACCGCAGGCCTGAATGGCTATGACGGTCGGCAGGGCCGCTTATACAAGACTGGAGATCTTGGGAAATATGATCCTGATGGCTCTGGAGGCATTGTCTTCCTTGGGCGAAAGGACACGCAGGTCAAATTGCGTGGACAACGCGTCGAGCTTGGAGAAATCGAGTACCAGCTCAAAGGTAGACTCCCTCCAGCCACCAACGTGATTGCAGAGGTGATCGTGCCTTCAGGTTCTGGAGATCAACCTACGTTAATGGCGTTTATTGCATTTCAGTCTATGAAAGGACAAGAGTCTACCGATCTACAGTGGGCAAATCCCCCTAAGGATCTACAGGAAATGCTGTCAGCGGCTGATGCGGAGTTGGCCAAGGTCCTGCCACGATACATGGTGCCAACCGCATATGTACCGGTCAACTACATTCCTGCGATGATATCAGGCAAGACCGATCGCAAAAGACTAAGGCAGTTCGGTGCCACATTCGACCTGCGACAGTTAGATCAAGGCACAACTAATACCGCTACTCGACAGCTGAGCGATCTTGAGCAACTTGTACAGCTGGCCTGGAGCCAGACATTGCGGCTTAATCCAGAAACCATTCGGCCTGACGACAATTTCTTTGCGCTAGGCGGCGACTCGTTAATGGCAATGAAACTTGTCTCTGTTTGTAGAGCTCAAGGTCTCGATGTCACCGTGGCGAACATTTTTCGCTGCCCTACGCTCTTAGCGATGGCCGACGTTGTCCAAACTTGCAGCTCTCAAACACGGATAGAAACGCCAGCCTTTTCGATGATCTCCCAAGATGCTGAGAGTGCCTGTCTCGAGGCGTCGCAATGGTGTGGTACAGATCCGGCCGCCATCGAAGATATCTACCCCTGCACACCATCACAAGAATCGCTTTTCACCTTCTCCATCAAATCAACACGGGCGTACATTGCTCAGAGAGTCACTTGTATTCCGTCACAAATCAGCCTTGATGCCTGGAAAAGGGCTTGGGAGGAGGTTGTCGCGGCTAGTCCTATGCTGCGCACTCGCTTAGTGCAACTCCAAGACCCGGGTTTGCAGCAAGTTGTGTTGAGAGAAAGCATATCCTGGAGATATTCGACTGATTTAGCGCAATACCTTGGTGATGACCAGAGCGAGAAGATGGAACTTGGTCAAAGTCTCGCTCGATATGCCATCGTCGACAACACAAAGGATGACAGACGATACATGGTCTGGACCATTCATCACGTCCTCTACGATGGGTGGTCTGAGCCTCTGATACTCCAGAAAGTCAGCAATGCCCTGCGGGGTGAGCAAATCGAGCCACAAGCTGAAATGAAGGACTTTGTCAGATATGTGCGAGATGTGAATGAAGTCGGCGCTCAAGAGTTTTGGCGGCAGGAATTGGAGGGAGCCGTTGCCCCTCAGTTCCCGCATCTGCCCTCCAGAGACTATTTGCCGACTCCCAACGGCATGCTTGAACATCAATTTGCACTTGAGACAAACCTTGGGTCGACGTTCACAATAGCTACATTGGTTCGTGGTGCATGGTCGCTCGTGATGTCGCAGTACACAGGAAGCGACGACATCGTGTTCGGCGAGACGCTCATAGGTCGAGACATTCCTTTAGCGAAAGTCGAAAGCATTGAAGGACCATTGATCGCGACTTTACCATTGCGCATACATATCAACCGAACGAGCTCTGTACAATCTTACCTACAAACTGTACAGGAAGCCGTACTTGTCCGCACCCCGTACCAACATGTTGGAATGCAAAACATCAGAAAGGTTAGTCGGGATGCTCAACACGCCTGCGAAGCCGGTACGGGCCTGGTCATCCAACCAGAACCAGAGTATGTGGGCACCGAACTTGGTTTTGGGCAGACGGATATCGTACATGAAGCGCTACATTTTAACCCGTATCCACTTATGTTGGCTTTTGGAACACAAAAAGGTAGTTTGAGGGTCTGCGCGAGCTTTGACACCAGCCTGATTGACGTCGCACAAATGAAACGAGTACTCGCCCAGCTAGAGACGGCCTGCTTGCAGTTGATGAAGGATCATTCCCGGAGAATAAGTGAGATTTCTTGTCTGCCCGAAACGGAACTCGACCAGATCTGGCGTTGGAACAAAATTCCTCCATTGTCCTTGGACAAGTTATCCGGAAGGCTTCGAGCAGATGCAAGTATCAATCAAGGATCAACATATCCTCCTGCGGTGGTCCCTTGGGTATGTAACCCACAAAATCTGTCCCTCTTGTCGCCCATTGGCAGTACTGGCGAGCTTTGGCTTGAAGGGTCTTTCTTTGCAGGTGATACCACTTCGTCTCCCGCCTGGCTTCTGGCTGGAAGCTCCACTTGTGCTGGTCGATCCGGAACAGTGCAACCGACCGGCGACTTGGTCCAATTACGAGACGACAGCAGCTTAATTTTCATTGGTCGAAAGGAGAATCGCTCAACAATCCAAGGCCATGTAGTGGACATCGCAGACCTCGAAGCTCATGTCACAAGACATCTTCCATCAACAACCCGCGCCGCTGCAGCGCTATTCCAACCGCTACTGGACGAGAATCAGCAGTCAGCCGAGCATGAATTGGTCGTTTTCGTCGAGCAACAGCCTTCTCAGGAAGAGCATGTTCAGCTCATGACACCAAAACATGACATAACTTACGATGCACCCGGCCCATTGAGATTATACCTGACTATCCACGCTACGATTCCCCCCGGCCTTGCTATTGCCCTAAGAAAGCTTGACAAATTCATCCAAGATTCTCTTCCACCGTACATGCTTCCCTCTGCGTACATCGTGGTTGACAAAATACCGACTGAGGTGGGACGAGTCGATCATAACCTGTTAAACCAGCTAGCATCTGGAATTCCCAGATCTGTGCTCACCACCATACAGGAAAACTTCAAGGAGGCATGGAAGAAAACCTCCACGCAAACAAGCTTGACCACCCCAGAGAACATTGTGCGGTCTGCCTGGGCGAAGATACTTAGAATAAGTCCAGACAAGATTGACCTGGACGACAATTTCTTCCGCCTCGGAGGGGACTCTGTGCTGGCCATGAAATTGGCGTCGAGTCTTCGGGTGCAGGGACATACCTTGACAGTGGCCGACATCTTCCAGAATATGAAGCTTCGCGACGCGGCTAGAGTGTTGAAAGTGGACCAGGTGTCCATAGAGAAGACGCAGGATTACAAGCCATTCTCGATACTGGATGGAGTGGACGTTAGACCGTTCTTGTCCGACGTTGTCCGACCGAAGCTAGCTGATCCACGTTGGTCTATTCAAGATGTACTGCCAGTAACCGAGTCTCAAGCGGTCGACGTCAAGGCAACAATTCAAGTCCCGCGAACCTCCATACAATACACCATGTTGTACTTTGAGAAGGGCATCAATCTAGACAATTTGATCCGCGCCTGCAACGAGTTGGTCATGATTCACGACATTCTACGCACAGTCTTTATCGAGCACGAGTCGTCGCTCCTTCAAGTTATCCTGGATAAGCTGGAATCTCAGGTGACCACGCAACAATCCGACAAAGATCTCGAACAGTACGTCGTCGCGCTCTGCAAGGCGGACATAGAATCAGAAATCCGCCTAGGGTCACCTTTCCTCAAGATGTTCCATGTTGAGGGCACAGATGGCAAAGGGTGCCTCATTATAAGACTATCCCATGCTCAATACGATGGCATTTCTTTGCCCAGGCTGCTTCGAGATTTGGAGACCTTATATATAGGAGGAACAGTTGTTGATTTTAAGCAGTTCTCCGCTTACATGGCACGACTGGACAATGAACACGTCAAGAAACCAGCGCTGAATTACTGGCGCAATCTTCTGCACGGCTCAAAATTGTCGATTTTGGAGGGACCCTCAGCACGGCACGCGACAAAATCGATCTTTCTAACCAAGCCCGTCGATATTTCCCGCCGTCCCACGGAGATCACAACAGCGAGTCTACTGACTGGGGCATGGGCACTCGTCCTAGCTCGCCGCCTCCAGCAACCAGATGTGACATTTGGTAGCATCACTTCAGGCCGCAACATGGACATGCCAGACGTGGAGAAAGTCATGGGTCCATGCTACCAGTTCACACCGGTCCGAATCCTATTCGAGGCTGGATGGACGGCGATGGATCTCCTGCGCTTCGTGCAGAGGCAGAGTGCCGAGTCTGCAGCCTATGACTTCCTCGGGTTTGGAGAGATATCCAAAAGCTGTAATACGCAATGGTCGTCACCAGAGTTGTCGTCGTCACATTTCTTCTTCGACTCTGTGGTCCATCACCAGGATTTCGAGGACTTTGACACAATGCCCTTTGCGGGAGGGGCTTGCAAGGTGGAGATTCAGAACCCACACGGCGACGCGGCTCATCCTCTGAAGGTCGTCTCGTTTGTCCAGAGCGGGCAGACGCATGTCGGTGTTGTCGGAAGTGAAAGTGATCAGGCCTTCATTCAAGCGCTCCTCGCTGACTTGGCCGCCGCTATTGAGGAAATTTCCGCCCATCAACCAGAGATCCTTCTACTGAAGGGCAAATGACCTCACCGGCGAATTGATCATGGCCCATAGTAGCTTGCTTACTTGCTTTTACGGACATATACATATATGCTCTTCATAGTGATTGACCGATGTGAGATCCTATTCCTCCGTTTCTTGGCAAAGGCTTTAAGCAAGAATATATATACACAGTCTCCTCGCAACTTTCTCATCAGCTACATAAACAATTGAGTACCATATCCGCCGAAGGCTGCCAGTGATTGCGAACGACAAGGCTGCGCCTCGCAACATACCTGGCACTGTCAAGCTTGCCCCACCAGTCCAGTCGTACCACTATCAGCACCAGATCGAGACTGCACTGCGTTAGTGGTTGTGTAAGTTGATGGCCCCGTGACATTTATACAGACAGACACATTCACATTGGGGCAACCTGTGCTCCGAGGTCAATGTCCGATGTATTTGCGGGTACCGAGTACATAGATACTGTAGATAGAGAGTTCCCACCAGTGGAGCCGGCGGGGGACCCGAACAAGCCCACCCAATAGACCACCCCGGGCGGGGAGAAGCTTACACTATTAAATGAGCTGTGCTGTCCATATTCGTTCGCACCAAGCCACGTGGGATCAGAAGATGACGGAGATGCAGACAAACCATGCATCCTACACTGCTCTTTCTGGTACACCGGCGGGTTTTCGCACGGGTAGGCGCAGATGCAAGGGGACTCGAACCGTGGCTTGCATACGGAGTACATACATGTGGAAGGCTTACGTCGTGTGACATGACCTCCGACATACACCGAAGAAAAGCCACGGGGCCAATGGCTAATATGTACCAGGTAGTTGGTGTGACAATATGGGTAGCACGCCTGGGCAGGAATTTCGCGATAGCCGCTGAGCCGCCTTTCCCAAGGCTGGGGCTGGACTGGATGCCGTGTTCCCGATAGGCAAGTCCTAGCAAGTCCGCCGCATGCTGCCATTCCCGCCACGCAATATTTCAGCGGCTGATAATATCTGAGATGGGAATTGAACGAGGGGATTCGCCGGCCGGGGGGGGAGCCACTCGTGCCCAGTAGACAAAAGCATGTCAAAAAAAATCATGTCCCTACAGTACCTACCGATGCAGATCTGCCATTCTTCTCGACCTCAAGGTACCTCACATGGATTGAGTCATCAACCATGCGATGACCAATGAAACAACAAGAATGCAAGCATGCAAGCAGGGCCGTTGCCAAAGACTACTCCGGACCGAGTACGAGGTATTGATCATCTCGTAAAAGTTTCGTCCCGGCTGCCTTTCTTGAAAAAAGCAAGGACAAGAGTCGGGCTAGGACGTCATTGTCTGGATTAGGGCACAGACGAGCGGACAAACAAAGTGTCTTCCTGAGTCAAGGTGGCTCCATTGGGTTAATGTGGGGAGTCGAGAAGAGACAGGTGTTGGTGGCTGTTGCAGCTTGTCTCAGGCGGCCACCCACAGGCCATGTCGGAGGTCGGCATGTCGCAATCTGCGAGCTCCGCGTCATGTGACCGGCGACAAATCACGGCTCGCACGTGCTGCCCGATGGGGCGTCGGACATCCAGATTTGACGCCACCGGGCAGCTTTTAATAGACATTTTATTCCGGCACTGCAGCGGTTCGCCCAGAAGGCTGGCAATGGCTGAACGGCTGCGCGCACATGCCAGTTGCAGCTCCAAGGTCTTGTCAATTGCCATCCAGGTGCAGGTATCGGACAAAAAGGCAGGTGGATAGCGCCTTGGAGACGGACGAGGTGCGCACGGAGTCACCATTCCAGGAATGTTGCGTTACGACAACGAAACTCACATAAATTGATATACCAGAAACGACCTCCTGGAAAGTGACTTCTGTGGCTGTCGGGGCCAGGGGCAGTTTATAGATGAAGGTTGCAGCTCCTGGAACAAAAGACATCGTAAATGTAAAGCCCAGCCCAGCCCAGCCCAGCCCGCCCAGCTTGAGTCGGCTGTCGGAGCTGGGGGCCGAATGAGCAGGCGGTCTCTGACAGTGACCATGATTCGATAGCCGAGACTGCAAGCTTGGAAGCGGGAGAAGAGAAAAAGGAAAATAGGATGGCGTTCGGAAGTCCGCTGGCCTGAGAGGGGATAGTGAAGCGTGGAAGTGGGAAGCTGATCCATGAATCTAATCTTCAAACATGGAACGGAGTTTAGCACCCACGTACTCGTGTGTTGCTGTTAGAGCCCCTAAAATCTATAAAAGGACTAGTGTGTCTGGGCTAAACACACGGCAACCAATCCCAATCTCCTCTTTTGTCGCGCCAAGGCGTCCTTAGTGCCTCGTCTCTGCTGCTACCTACAAGTAAGGCGTCGGGGGCGGCTATCCTGGGAAAAGCTCTTCAGGGCTCAGGGAGGGGCCGCTGGGCATGGTGCTACTGGCAGTTCTGGTTCAGCACAGGCTTGGCGTAGAGCCCGCTGGCCCTAGTACCTGCGTTAAGCGACCGCCCAGGACATGGCTGGCAGGTGAGGCTAGGGAGGCCTATGAGGTCGCGCTCGTTAAAGACCGCTTCTGCTTCTACCGGGTAGTGAATCCTCCTCCTACCACTCATCACTCCAATCCTTCCTGTTAGAGACCAAGACCGCGAACTGCGCCTCGCTGATCCCGGACTTTTCGTATCCCATCCTCGTCACAGACCTGCACAGACCTCCTTGCAATTATAATCCTCCAACACGAACTCTGCTGCGTACTGGGTATCCCCTCTGGCCCTCTCCTCTCTGCTGACGCTGAGCCCGCGACCAGCCTGAAAATACACTTTTTGCCAATATCCCCTTGCCTCGCCTGCGCCAGTCCACCCAACCCCCAGGCCAGCTTCCAGACCGCAGATTGGGCCTGAAAAGTGAAAAAGTCCTGCTGACCAGCGACTCCTGGGCGCTGTCCTGCCCCCTTTGCCTGAGATCCTCTCTCCCTTTACATGTCGTACTCCTACCTTCTCGCGGGGTCGATATCACTCTGGATCTTGTAACAGTCCTCCGTCTCTTCCTCACGGGGCCTCGTGCAGCCCGTCGAGATTTGCCAGATACCATCTCTTCACCCTCGCTTTCGTTTACGCCCACGCTCTCTCAATCGTTTAGTCCGACCTTTTCTCCATCCTTCAGTATGGCTTTCTCTAACAACAACAACGACGACGGCTTCACTCAACCCACACAGAGCATTGACACCTCGTCAATCGCCAACCTTGCCTCGTCACTTGCCAGCGAGTTTACACAGACCACGGGCACGGGCAGTCGTTTCTCACGCACCAGCAGCGGCGCCTCTCAGACGGCGGCATCCAGCTCTGGCGCCAGCACCTCTGATCCCGCCTCGGCCACACAGACAGCTTCCACTACATTCGCTACGTCCGTCGCCCCTTCAGCTGGGTCCTCAGGCTCTGCGGACTCCAGTTTGAGCAGCTATGCTACCTCAGCAAGCAATGCGGCAAGCAACACAACAGGCGGTGCCGTCACCGTATCGGAAACTTCTTCTTGCAATAGTCTTTCCTGCTCCTCTGCGTTGAAAGCGGCCGTCGCTGTCCCGATTGTCGTTGCGGCTATTGCAGGGATTCTTTTGTTTTTCTTTTGTGCAAGGAGGCGGAAGAGACGCGCTGGTGCCGTCATGTCGGAGAAGACACCGAAAAAAGGAGGCAAGAAATGGACACGGCATCTACGAGCCTTTTCCTTCGACGCAGAGCTGCTCATGGGTGGTCGTTTCTCCAGCTCCAACAGCATCCGCAGCCGAGATCCAAGTGTTCGAAGTGGCCGGGGCACGCTTTCCCGTGGAAGTAATCACAGCGGGGAACCAAGTATGCACAGCATTGAAGAGGTGGCTCCTCCTTACCGAGATGCTGTGACCCATGTGACGCCGCCCAGTCCAGCCCGGTCCATTCCTCCTGTCACCACGCATGCAGCTGATCCGATTCCTCGACCGTCCTCAACGGCCACGGCACCGCCTCCCTACCGATCCATCGTCGAGGGTGCGGGTGGAGACCCGCCCTCTCCTTCCACGGTTCGAAACCCGTTCGCAGACTCGGCTCCGGTTAGTCCTATCGAAGGCTCACCTTTCAACGATCCCCCTGAAGGCGAGGAAGCGTCTGGCGCGCTGGGACCTGCCTTGAGCCGGGGTTCATCCATGTATCGAAGCGTCATGACCGACGATGACGCTACCCCAACCGCATCGGAAGCTGGGAGTATAAGGCAAGCAATGGTGGGCAGGCGTGTGTCGGTCAAGAACGGCGAAGGCACGAGCAGCAGCGGCGGGGGCGGCAGCAGCTAATACTGTGATTTTCTTATGTTCTTAATCCATGGCGTGGCGTTTGGAACCGGTGGGACCGAAAACTGTTGGCCGGCTCTAGCAGCTGCAAGAGCCTTGTTTTTTTGTGGAATGTTGACGCAGAATGTTTTGAGATGTCCGACATTATACTGTACATGAGCGAAGCCTATGGCAAGAAGCAAAAAATATCTAGATTGATGGAAAATCGAAACGTCCAATATTGCTGGATACTCGTGGGATCGATGATGAGAAGGGTCTTAAGGGTCTCTATATCATGCTCGACGTTGGCGTTGCATTCCATTTGCATTGCGCCTTGCCTTTGTGCTCCTTTTTGTTTTCCTTTCTCGCTTGTTCTCAATGCCACGGTCGTACAATGCAGGAACGAACCCTTCGGCGAACTTGGTGTGCTTGTATTCCCCGTTTCGCACCAAACATTCCAGCTATCCCATGGCCGATTGCAGGCCACTGGCCTGACTGTCCGGTGTACACGTGCGACGACACAGTGAGCAGGGAAGCAATTCGAGCTGCATACCGTGGGAGTTCCATGGTGTTGTTCTGGTAGCTTGTGTGACCGAGAGGATTGCTCCGACAGTCAGCTTTTCTCACCATCAACTCGGCAGAGGACTCCGTGACGAGGTGCTTTTTGTTCGACGCTACGCAAATACAGAGAAGATCAAGGTCGAGATCGGCGCAGTGGTGTGGCCGTAGGGTTGCCCCGATCTTCTTTGGACTTCGCCCGCATTTTGCCCGAGTCTTTTGCCTCTTGTGCTGCCTACTTTGTATGGTGCTTTTTAAGGCAGGAAGTAACACTAGATGCGATATAGGTGCAGGGCGACTGAGACCACAAGGGCCATGGGAAGGCCTCGGGATCTCGGCTTTGGATTGAGATTCGAGGCAGAAGAAAGCCCGAGCACCTTTTAGGAGTGACAAGGCTATCATACTCAGGGTGAGTGAAGCGAGTGAGTGAGCGAGTGGCTCGCTCAGATCTTTGCATCAAGTCGAAGCTTCCCTTGGCTTCATGCAAGTCGCCACGAAAAACTAGCAAAAGACCTTCCTATCCGATGATGGAACGTTGATCTGCATACATCACATTATCTCAATGACTGCGGTGTCCTGCACATTGCCGTCTGCAAGGTCGACTTTCACCCTCTCCTCCACTCAATTCCGCTCCCGCCACTCTCCCTCACAAGCTCTTATCGTGGCCATTCCCCAGCCGTTGAGGGTCCGGCCGTGCCCCCCATTATCCTCCGGAGACGGAGAGCCCACTGAGATCAAACACAATTTTCAGCAATCTATCCGCCTCGTATTTAGCTGGGATGCCCTTATTGGTGACATGGGTTTTCTGTGGACACTTTGGAACGACTCGAGATTTCACCTTCATCCACAGCTCTGTGGGAAATATGGAGAAGATGGCGACCTTGATGGCCTTCGAGCCCGTTCGAGTGGAGTTCTGGGGTTACATGAGCATCTCCTACTCAACGTGATCGGAACGCAGTGGAAATGAAAGGTGAGGAAATGTATAAGGGTCCCTCTATCCCGGCCGCCTCGCATGGTTCTGTCTCGCTCTTCTCTTCTAGACCAAGCTGTTCTCAAGGCACGGGAGCTGAGACACAAAGCCCTCGCTGAATATACTCGATTCTCTCACGAGTGACTGCCAAAATGGCTTCTCACGAGGTCCCCCAGGACTACATCCATGACTCTGACCAGAGTTCTTTGAGCGGCGTCAAGACCGACGCAACAGAATTTCAAGAGGACATCGGGCCAGCAACGACCTTGAGGCGAGAACCACCTCCATATGTGAAGTCGTTCAGTCCAGAGGAGCGAAGGATCGCAGAGCGGGCCCTTGTTCGAAAGATCGACTTTCGTCTGATCCCTATGATTGTCATCATGTGCGCCCACCGAACCACGTCCCTCGACAGCTAATGGTGAAACTGACATGGTAATCAGGTATATTCTGAACTACCTCGATCGCAACAATATTGCCGCGGCTAGACTGGCTGGCCTCGAGGATGAGTTGAAACTTCATGGCACTCAATACCAGACGGCAGGTTAGCCTTCACCCATCCATCCACGCCAGATGCAAGTCCACGTTTACTCACATTTCTCATCTTTTTAGTCAGTATTCTCTTCGTTGGTTACTTGCTTATGCAAATCCCGTCCAACTTGTGCCTCAACAAAATCGGAAAACCACGTGTCTACCTTCCCATAGCTATGATCATCTGGGGCACCATCTCCGCTGCTACAGCTGCTGTTCAATCCTTTGGAGGCCTGATCTCTGTTCGATTCTTCCTCGGTTTCGTCGAGGCTGTATACTTCCCAGGATGTCTCTATTTTCTGAGCGCCTGGTATACTCGCAAAGAGCTCGGTTTCCGAACAGCGATGCTGTACTCAGGATCGCTTATCTCCGGTGCCTTCTCGGGTCTCATTGCAGCAGGCATCACGAAGAACATGGACGGAACCGCGGGCCTACGAGCTTGGAGATGGCTGTTCATCATTGAAGGCAGCGTTACCATACTCATTGCGTTCATTGCAATCTTCGTTCTGCCGAACTTCCCTCGAACAACGACGTGGCTGAGCGCAGAAGAAAAGCAGCTGGCCGTGTGGCGACTTGAGGAGGACATTGGGGAGGACGACTGGGTGGGTGCCGAGGAGCAGACTTTCTGGCACGGATTTAGGCTCGCGGTCAAAGATATCAAGATGTGGATTATGGTGAGCCTGCGGATACTCTTCTTACTCTGTCTGATCGGATCTGTCTAACTCAGTTTTGTCTAGATGCTAATGCTGTTCTGCATCGTGGCGTCTGGCTCCGTCACAAACTTCTTCCCCACGGTCGTTCAGACACTCGGATACGGCGACATCGCCTCGCTGCTGCTCACGGCACCACCATACGTGCTGTGCGTCATCACGGCTTTCTTCAACGCCTGGCACGCCGACCGCACAGGCGAGCGCTTCTTCCACGTCACACTGCCTCTCTACGTGGCCGTTGGATCCTTCATCCTTGCCGCCGCGACCACGGCAACCGCACCGCGCTACGTCGCCATGATGCTCATGGTTCCCGGCGTGTACACCGGCTACGTTGTCGCGCTGGGGTGGATCAGTAACACGATGCCCCGACCGCCCGCCAAGCGCGCCGCGGCGCTGGCGGCCATCAATGCCGTCAGCAACACCTCGTCCATCTACGCGAGCTACATGTTCCCCAAGAGCGACGGGCCGCGCTACGTCCTGGCCATGAGCGTCTGCTCCGCCACGGCGTTCGTCGCCATCTGCGCCGCCACCGCCCTGAGGGTCATCCTCGTCCGGCTGAACCGCAAGCTGGACCGCGGCGAGTGGGTCGAAGGCGCCATCAACTCTGGTTCTGCTTCCAGGCACAGCGACGGCAAGGCCGTGGGAAATCATGTCATTGTCCAGGAGGGTGCAGTGCCTGTGGAGGCGGCTGCACGAGGGTTCAGGTTCTTGCTGTAGCACTACGACCGGAACTGCTGTACACTCCAGCGGGCTGACTGACTGACTGACTGACTGAATGAGCGAGTCCTCGAACGTCGAAATTGTAGTATAGCTTGGTACGCATGCGGGTGCCACATACGGACTAGTTGGCTGCTAGACATAGACTAGACTATATGATGAAATATGGATAGATGGATGAATGACAATAACGACGTCATATCAAGGTCAAGACTCAATATAGAATACGAGGGTACATATGTACCAAGGATGGAGAATAAGGAATGCTGGGGTCTACGGGTAGAAAGCTCTATTCACATCCCCTTATCTCTCTCTCTGTGCGTGTGTGTGTACGTGTGTGTGTGTGTGCTGCGAGCGAATTCCAGGAGATTTAAACACACCACAGCCCGAACCTCAGTCTCATTCTCTTTCGCAGTCTCAATCCTCGAGCTCGACCTCAGCCTCAACCTAACCTTACGCTTGACAGTAGGCCTAGCCTTAACGTCACGACCAGCCTCAATCTCAATCCCAGGGGCTCCGCCTCGAGAACAGCCCGGTGGCCTCACTAGCCTCAACTCCGACCTAAAGGATACGGAGGGCAAGGAAAAGAATGCGTACCAAGTACAAGTACGGGCAAACCTCCCTGTCCGGCTGGGGTGCGTCGTCAGGCACAGTCACGAGACTAGGAATCTACTCCGTACTCCGTATTCCGTATCCAGGTACGGAGTATTGGACCCCATCTATCTACTTGGTACTTCAGCCTCGTCAACTCGCCGGACCGATCAAGCACGTGATAGAGGGTCCGGAACCTCCCTCGTCAGGGCTATGTTACCTCCTGGTACTACTCTTTATAACGCATGAGTCAGGCAGGGTGATTATGTGCCGTTAAAGTACAAGTAGAGAGTTGTTGAACTGGTGCACCGGACTTTGTCTTCTCACCTCCTCGGATTACTCCGTTGGCCGTTGGCCGTACTTGTTGCGCAATACAGAGCCGAAGCCTCGAGTGAGCGCGGGATTGTGTTTCACACGTGAGTCCAGCGCGAGACGCACACACGCACGCGTCTGAAACAGTAGCATATCATTCGGCATCGGCCGTCGCCGCGTCCCTTCATTATCGCTCCCGTGCTTCTACTTGTGGCTGTGCGTTGCACAAAATGGCTCACTGTGGCGTGACGCGCCTCCTCTGGGAAACTGACCAGGACAAGCGTACAGGATAAGTCTTGAACTGGGCATAGCAATGAAACAGTGCAAGGCCTCAATGGGTCGTGGCGAGACAGATAGAGGGATCTTGAAGTGTTGTTTGCGGCGATCGCAGTACTCCTGCGGTCTCTTCCCGTACGTCTTGTGTGAAGGTGGTAACATCGGCAGGCAGGGCACCGGCAGAGCTCTGAGCGGATCAGACATCGGCCGCTGTACCTGGCCAGCTCGTAACGGTGGAAAATATCACCCTGGATCCGTGGCCCACACTGTGACTTCGCTTAGTAGCCAAGCATGGCGCCGAAAAAAGAGGTTTGTCCATTGCTGCCGAAGGCAACGGGTTCATTGAATGATCGATTTGAATCCATTGTATGCTTGTTCCATGTCGAAGGCCAAATCCCTGGCCTGCTCCTCGCTCAGCTCCTCTGACGTCTTCATCTGATTGAGCGTGATCAGCCATTGGATAATCTTCCCGCGATTTTCAAAATCCTGGTCTGTGACTTTGTTGACCGACTGGATCACATCTGACAGTATCGGATGCAACTGGGTCTTGGAGAACATATTCAAGCGGAGTGCATCAAGAAATGTGATGAAATTCTCCGTCGCTGCGAGGATCAAGCTGCCCGAAAGGTTGCCTTGGGGAGCTGTAGATCCAGGAGTGGCCTTTGCCACGGTGATTGTTTCCACGCTGGAAAGCCCGACTTTTAGACGTTCTTTGGCGCGGGGACACTCAATGTCCCATTTTTGCGTGAATGTATCCAAGTCTCCAAACTCGCGCGCCACATTTTCATCGTTCAATATCGATCGATACTGCTTGAGAAGTTTCGAACACATGTCCGAGTACTCTATTTCTGGAAGCGCATCTTTGATGTATGCTTTTTCCAGTCCGTCAAGGGTGCGAATGATGCTGTAGATCTCGGCGAGGGAGTCAATCAGGTCACGCTCGGCAGCAGAGTCCGCGAGTTTGACTTCTTCGTCAAGGTTGATCCGGGCGGAGAGAGTGTTTGTTGCTGGATACGCATAAGGGGTCGGCGCATAGGCCAGATTACGGGTTGAAGGGTTGTTGTACATCGTTGACTGCCACTTGAGCAGCAGGGTGAATATCTAGAAAGATGGTCAAGTGAATGGCGAGGCTGAGAATGGGATGTGAACTGAGCGTAATACTTTTAGAGCCTGTCAAGAGGCTGTGAGGGGAAGTTTGCCAAGTTCGGCACATGCGGGGAAACTCCGGCATAACTTCGGCTTGGCATAGTTTTTTCTCGGACTTCACAGTTTGTCTGCGAATTGCGAAACCAAGCTCATGCAATCAACCCTTTGCGTCAGACTGCAAAAGGCCTTGTTGTCGCCGAGATAACCTTGGCTATAGCCGACATCATGGGCAAACAGACGAAAGCCACCAAAAAATTCGAGAAGAACCGCCTCAAAGACACGATTGAACGACGAAAAGAGTTCGCTAAGATCAAACAGCGGCACCAGCTGAAAGCGAAAAAGAAACAAAGAGCGACACAGAGAGCAAAAGAGGAGGAAGGTGATAATAAGTCAAATGTTGAGACTGACGATAATGATGCCGAGGATATGAATGAAGATGAGTTCTTTCAGGACACGCTGGATATACCAGAGCATGAGACAAAGACGCCGAAGAACAAGAGCGGAAAGCGGAAGAGGGACGACATCATCAACGATGAACCTGGAGACGTTGAGAGCGATGGCTCAGAAGATGCAATCGAGGGCCACAAAACTCAACTGGCTGCATTGGCCGAGAAGGATCCTGAATTCTACAAATACCTTCAGGAAAACGATGCAGAGCTGTTAGAATTTGACGAAGACGACGATCTCGCGGCAGTGGACGACCTCAGCGAAGAAGAACCTCCCACCAAGAAGCAAAAGACCAAGGATGTCCATACAGAGGAGCCTGAGTCACCGGATGAGATTACCCTAGCGATGGTCAAGAAGTGGAAGGTCTCCTTAACCGAACAATTCTCCATAAGAGCTCTCAGACAAGTGGTGCTAGCTTTCCGCGCCGCGGCACATGCGGACGATGAAGAGGATAAGGTCTTCAAATACAACATTGCCAGTCCGGAGGTGTACCATGAGGTCCTCATAACGGCCCTGAAGCAGGTACCCCTGGCTCTATCACATCATCTTCCAGTCAAGGAGTCGGCTGCTGGCAAGCTGCGCATCCCGACAGACTCCCCCAAGTTCAAGACTCTGGCACCGTTGATCAAATCACACGCCTCATCTCTTCATTACTTGCTCGAGCATTTGTCAGACGCAAAGACCTTGAGGTTGACGCTCGAGTCCTTTGAACCGTTACTCCCATATCTCCTTCAATTTCGCAAGTTTCTGAAGGTGCTCACGAAAGCCGTCGCATCAATCTGGTCCGACAACTCTTCGGATGAAGCAACAAGAATCACCGCTTTCTTGGTCATTCGTCGATTGATGGTGATTGGTGACGGTGGGATCCGCGAAGCTGTCTTGAAGGCGACATATGAGGGCGTCGTCAAGGGCAGCCGCAATACATCAATCCATACTCTCGCGGGAATCAACTTGATGAAAAACTCGGCAGCCGAGATTTGGGGCATCGACCAGAAGGTCAGCTACACAACAGGCTTCACATTCATTCGCCAACTGGCCATTCACCTCCGTGGCAGCATTACCAAACCGACCGGGGACTCATACAAGACTATATACAATTGGCAGTTTGTCCACTCTCTTGACTTCTGGTCTCGGGTATTGTCCAGCCACTGCAACTCACTGCTGGAAGCACAGAACGGCAAACCTTCACAGCTACGCCCACTCATTTACCCGGTTGTGCAGGTCACCCTGGGCGCGATGAGGCTGATACCGACATCCACATACTTTCCTCTTCGGTTTCAACTCATGCGGTCTCTGCTGCGTATCTCGCAAGCAACCGAGACATATATACCTTTGTCAGCCGCACTCCTGGAGGTGTTGAACTCAGCACAGATGAAGAATCCCGCAAAGCCGTCAACTGTACGACCTTTGGATTTCGCAGCGAACATCAGGGCCCCTACGTCACATTTGAAGACGAAGGTGTACCAAGACGGAGTGGGAGAACAGGTGGTTGAATTACTTTCCGAGTTTCTTGTACTGTGGACGAAGAGCATTGCGTATCCCGAGCTCCAACTGCCAGTCATCATCATGCTGAAGCGATGGTTGAAGGCAGCTTCGAAGCCGAGCGGGAACAAGAACGGCAAGCTCAATCAATCCCTTCTTGTGCTAGTACAGAAGTCGGAAGCCAATGCTCAGTGGATCGAGGAAAGGAGGAACATGGTCAACTTTTCTCCGAAGGACCGGACGGAGGTAGAAGCATTCCTGAAAGACGTGAAATGGGAAGACACCCCTCTTGGAGCGTTTGTCGTGTCGCGAAGAAAGCTACGGGAAGAAAGGAGAAAGGTGCTTGAACAAGGGAGGAAGGAACAAGAACGACGAAAGGCGGCGGAAGAAGATGCCGACAGCGATATCGAGATTGCTTGATTCCACATAGGGGGCAACAGATCCATATCAATGTCCAACAGTGGCTCGCCATTGACAATGGCACAAGATGAAACTATTCTTTGACCAAAGAGTTTCCTTTCAGTGATGATGCCCTAATTCTCTCCCCTCCCCGGTCGTCACTTGTCTGCAGGATCCAAGGGCTTCTGTCCTTGTTTTTCAACCTCGCGCCTCTTCTGCTCTGCAGGCTTCTTGGGATCCCTTTTAACCGAATCCGCGTCCTGAGCTTCGTCTCGACCACCGTGCACACTGCCTTGTTCAGTCGGGTGCTCTATGCTGCTGGTATCCTGGGGACCATCTCCCGTGGCCTTTGATCCTCTTGTGCTCTTGTCCTGTGGAGACGCAGACTTAGGGTTGTCCTTTGCTATGTTCGTCGCGTTGGGGGCATCGCCTTTCGTTGTGGTGGCGGACCAAGTTATTGCAAGGGGTGGTCTTCGATAGACTCGGTGAGTTGGGATCTCGATTGGCAGCTCGGTCGCATTTTCAGGCACGAACACACCCTGAAATGGTTGAGTCCAACTGTGGGGCGAGAGCGAGCAATTGACAGGCGATGTGTCGCCCGCCGGAGTAAGGACCGCGCATTCATGTCAGCGACTGGGAGTTCTGTGCTTTGCAGGTGGCGCGCCTTTTTCTCTGTCAGCAAATTCCTCGACTTGCACATTGGGCATCAAAAGGAAGATTGTATTCTGAGGCATCGCTGCCCTCAAATGGGCTCAGATCACGATAGACCTCATCATCATCACCCCTGAAGTACCATAGGCATCTATGCACCAGTATTGGTCGCATTCAGCATCTAGATGGAGGTCATGAAGCGAGAGGCATCTGGCAGCTATAACGGTTGTGGGTGATAGATCCGAGAGGCAACCAGTGAGCGGAGCACCAGTCCGAATTCTATTGGAACGTCAATGAGTGAACAGCCTCAACTCAACTCGGTGGCCGGGGTCGTTGCTTTTGCTGAATGAGGCTTGATGAGGCCCAAGACGCAGAGGGATTATCTGAGCACTCAGCAAACACGAGCTCTCCACGTCGGCGACACAAGCTTCCCGTTCCAAGCGACGGCCTACCAGTAGTGAACCAGAATGGCAATGAAAGGTGCCTGAGCGCGTTGAGACATCAGGTGATTGTTACCGAAGTGAGGGCCCCTGGGGCTCCAAGCGCTCTTCAAGCGTGGGTTCTCGCATAAGCTTGCGAGCTTGGAAACTCGCTTCCTGCATTGCCGAGGCCGCCACAGCCACCCAAGCGGCGGCGGGTGACTTGGATCCCGTCGCATCTTGCATGGTGACTTGTGGCCAACAGTGGCTCATGACCTTTCGGAGAGCCCTTGGTGAGCCTTTGATGACCCTGGTTCGACGTCACCTCCATCACCGCCAGCCGTGTCTTGTAACGCTTCGTTGTCACTGCAATTCTCTCAATTTTCACGCACCGTCAACTGCGCGGTACCGTGTTGATGCTTCACCGCATCTCTGCAACCGAATATTAACCAAGAACCCCCCCTACAACTGATTGTCCTTTCTACATACCAAGTCTCTCCCATAACATCCGAGAACAACCTAGTCACAAACAATGGGCGACCCTGGCAGGAGTTTTAGCACCCAGGTTCACCACGACTTTCAAGGCAAATGGGGCCGCCAGTACCACCGGAGTCGGTCACTGAGTATCAAACTTCCAGATCGATTGGATATTGGAACTACCCTCAGTGTAAGTAACGGAACAATCCCCCCCCCCAAATGCACAGACCGTCTACACTGGTCCTCGACTCGCGTGTTCATCGCAAGTCCTTGTCCGTGGCCGAAACACTTTTAACCTTGCCTTCTCCCCTATAGGAGTACTGGGCTGGTCTTGCCATCGAGGAAGAAACCGACAGAGCACTCAAGATTGGAATTGCGATTCATGATGGCACGTATGGCATTGACTTTGCTGTCCATCGCATATCCCTGGACGAGGAGGAGGAGCAGGATAGGAGTGGAGACGGAGACTGGGTTGCAGACCATATCATCGAGGAATTGTCCAACTACAGAAGACAGCATGTGTGCAAAATTCTTGGAGCAGGAGTGATCGCGAGTGTCCATGAAAAGAGCCCGAATTTGTGCTCAAGGCTGTGGTCCGAGTTGGACATCGTACCTATGCTGGTCACCTCAAACCCTCTTGTTCAGTCGAGCAACCCACGGGCAAAACCACAGAGAGTGGACGAAATCGCCGACTCGGCAGCCAGGAAGTGTCTAGCGTAAGTTTGGACCCTAGCAACTGTCCGTGCCTCGGTCATAACTTGATCAGACTATATGCTCCCACGAAGCAACCGCGTTTGTCAATCAGCTTCCAGAACCAGGTCGAAGTCGATCTGGGAGGTACTATTCAGCTTACCACTATCGACGACTACAAGGCATCCGTTCGAGAGCCAACCTGGCGGGCCGTGCAGAAACATATCCAGGATGTGGTGGACCGCAAACTCAGAGTTGTCTTTTTCAGTGCAACACCTCAGGGAGGCGGAGTGGCTCTGATGCGGCACGCCCTGCTCCGATTCTTGAGGCTCTACAATGTGAATGTGGAGTGGTATGAGACACTTACCCCCCCCCCCCCCCCCCCCCCCCCCCCCCCCCCACATCCATATGCATTGTGCTTACCCTGCATATTATATAGGTTTGTGCCCAAGCCAAGGCCCGACGTTTTTCGAATCACCAAAACAAATCACAATATCTTGCAGGGCGTGGTTCCTCCTGAAGTCCACGCCACGGACGAGCAGCTTGGCAAGATCAAAGAGTGGATTGTCGACAATGCGGAGCGGTACTGGCTCGGTGAAGGTGGGCCACTTACCGCCCCCAAGGACGGCGGTGCAGACGTCATCATCATCGACGATCCTCAGATGCCAGAGCTCATCCCCATTGCGAAGAAGTTGGCACCGGATCGGCCCATCATTTTCCGCTGCCATATTGAAGTCCGCGACGATTTGGTGCTGGAGGAGGGCAGCGCCGCCCAGCATGTTTGGCGTAATATGTGGTCCAGTATCAAACATGCGGACGTCTTCCTCAGCCACCCTGTGCGCTCTTTCGTTCCACCTGATGTCCGCAAGGAGACTCTGGGCTGGCTTCCGGCTACAACAGATTGGTGAGTATCTGTACGAGAACTCAGCATCGGTGAAGTGCCTGACTGAATTTGTAGGCTTGACGGTCTCAACAAGAACATGGATGACTGGGATCTGCAATATTACTTACACATCCTCAGGCAGCTTTGTCAAGCCCAGAACCTTCCGCAGCTTGCATACCCAGACCGAGGCTATTTCACGCAGATCGCGCGGTTTGATCCCTCCAAGGGAATTCCCGACGTCATCAAAAGCTACGCCAAGTTCCGAGAAATGGTGAAAGACCAGCCCAAGGAGAAAATACACCAATTGGTGCTTTGTGGGCACGGCTCGGTGGACGATCCTGATGCGACGCTGATCTATGAAGAGACCATGAGCTTGGTTCTCACACAATTCCCCGACTTGGTCGACGACATTATCGTGGTTCGACTGGGCCCTAGCGACCAGATCTTGAACGCTATCATGTCGCTTTGCACCGTCGCCCTGCAGCTATCAACAAGGGAAGGATTCGAGGTAAAGGTCTCGGAAGCTTTGCACAAGGTAAACGTACGTCGTGTTTCTTCCTGAAAGTTTGACGCTGACAGGGTTCTAGGGCAAACCCATCATTGCCACGCTCGCCGGTGGTATCCCTCTTCAGGTCGAGGATGGCAAGAGCGGTTACCTTGTCCGACGAGGTGACCACGACACCGTTGCCAAGCATCTTTATAATCTGGTCACCGACAAGGACCTTTATGGCAGGATGTGCGAATACGCAAGGAACCATGTTAGCGACGAAGTCCAGACAGTTGGGAACGCCCTCTCCTGGATGTACCTTGCCGCCAACGTGTCGAACGGAAGCACGCTGAAACCGAACGAGAGATGGATCAACGACTTGGCCCGAGAGGCTGCTGGCGAACTATACAAGGATGGCGAGCCATGCTTACCGCGGCACTTGTCTACTTGATTCACGAGTTGTCACTTTGTATGAAGGCGTTGCGAGCGAGACGATTTTCTTTCCACCCTCTCCTCACTCATTCAGCATTCAGCATTCAGCATTCAGCATTCAGCATTCAGCATTCAGCATTCAGCATTCAGCATTCAGCATTCAGCATTCAGCATTCAGCATTCAGCATTCAGCATTCAGCATTCAGCATTCAGCATTCAGCATTCAGCATTCAGCATTCAGCATTCAGCATTCAGCATTCAGCATTCAGCATTCAGCATTCAGCGTGCAGCATGCAGCATTTATCATTCATCGTTCATCATTCAGCATTCAGCATGCAGCATGCAGCATGCAGCATCATCATTCATCGTTCAGGGGCTTCAACCAGACTGCATCTACGGGTTGACGATATCCTGATTCCGTTGATCGGATTGTGTCTTGAAGCAATTAGATTGGGGATACCAAGTCCCTCAGACATAGAGAGAACAAGAGAGGGATAAGAGTCTGAGAGCGTCGGTAGACTTGTTGATACGCTGCAGACAGGCCAGTCTCCCCTTTCGCAAGTCCAATTCCAATGGCGGTCGACGGGGCCACAGCGGTTTCATTCTGTTTACAAAGTCAAATAACGGCCAATCACACAGTCGTGTACATAAACGTGGTTACTATTGTAACCACTCATTAATCGAATCTGCGGTCTTGCTGACTGTGAGACATGCATGTCAAGTTACATCTACTGTCAAGGTGGTGGATGCTGTCCTTTCCGGCGCTGCCGAGACTTGCGGCGCTCCGCGTCTTCGCCTGATGTTCAAGTTCCCCGCGCTTCTTGTTCTGTGTTTTGTTGACAAACCAACGCTACCCTCTGGACTAAGTCTTAGGACGATTGTGCAGAATCTCTTCAGCGCAACATGTATCGCAAGCGCAACGGTTCTCTTGGTTTCTCCTTCACCCGCTTCGCCAATGCCGCCGTCCCAAACTTCTTCGCAGATGAAACACCCTCTCGCATGGTTGACCTGACCGGCTACCGCCGAGATATGTGCTACATGCATCAAATCGCCTCGGCCAACCCCTATACGCTTGACGAGCGATCCTTCCATGTTGCCGGAGTGGTGGATTCGGAGAGTGTGAGTAGGAAGGTCTATGCAAAGCTCAAAAAGAACGAGATATTGAAGGAGGATGGACTGGTGGACACGCATAAAATCGGGCCCAAGTTCACCCATCAACTGGCACTGTTGAACATCTATCGGCAGAAGGATCTGGTGGGAATGCTGTTCTGGTGGGAGGAAGAGTGCCAGCGTCTACGCAAATTAGACGCCGAAGAGAAGGACCTCGACGCGTTAATATCCGAATCAGAAATCAAGCTCACCAAGACTGAGGAGGACAGTGAAGAGAAACAGTGGGTGAAAGAAAGCTTGGATCAGTTGAAATTCGCGAGAGAGCGGGTGAGGATGAAGAGAAGACAGAGACCCAGTCAGCGGGATCCAGATGTCGAGGCCGACAAGGACGATATCATCATGGCGTTCCATGGACGGAGTAAGAGCGTACCAAACGTCGGTGTTGACGTGGTGGCAACAGGTTCAGAGAGACCGATACAACAGGGACAGCCTCCGCAGTATTTTGCGGGTCCTTGAAGAATGCATTGATGGCTCGTTCCATGGCATACTTGATTTGAAGAGGGACGTCTTCACAGAAGATGTTCAAAGACAACCCATCTGCGGAATCAACCCCATCAAACACTCACCTAATCAAGAGCTCCAACCCTACCCCAATCTGGGAAGCAGGACGCATACCATGGGACCTCTTGGACTCTCTTTGCCCAAGCTGCACATCAACTGATGGGGGATTTCAACCAGCGCAGCCGCCCGCTTCATTGAAGTGGGTTCGTCAAGGATTCGTCATGGCTGGGCTTCGCCCTGACGACGTCTGAGAGCCGACAGAAAGCATGGAAGAAGTACTTGGATGCTGTTTGTGATGTTGGTTTGATGTGGGATGGATGTGCGGCGGGATTACCTCGATCTTTTGGGCCGGCACCCCATACCGACATACCCAAACAGATACCTCCACGACGGCTCTGGCACTGCATTCGATTCACGCCTCAACGGGCTTCCAGGTGTGGTGATCATCACCTAGCCGATGCTGATGCCCTTGTCGGCTGCGTCAAAGACTGCTTTCCATCTCTACAAACTGCGGCATATCCTCTCACACGCCCATCAACTTTGCCTTCCGCGTCATGTTGTCGCTCATGATCTCAATCGATGCATATGAACCTCCACATATCCTGTCCGGCAGCAACGCCCAACATGCCGAAGCGCTGTGATAGCGTTGTTCAATTGCATCCCCTTGGCCGCAGTTGGGGGCGAAATACCTGAGACGGCGTCGACGACACTGAAACCATGCGATGCTACCTAGAGAGCATAGGAAAATTACCGATAAGATGGCCGTTGAGCGAAGTTTAGAAAAATGTATCTCTGGATATGTCGTCACCAAAGCCAGCATTGGCTATCTCGTCTCGGGGACCCAACTGTCGGCAGAACTCGATGCCCCGCCCGTTGAGAGAGTCGGCCTGAGCCAGAAGTATTTCCAGCAGTGCCGTTTGTCGAACGCACGCCTCATCGCTCTAGATCAAGTGCAAGGGCCAATCCAATAGGCCCGCCGCTTACTATTGGAACTTTTTGATAAGTGCATCTCTAGAGAGGGCCCCTCATGACGGCGCTGGAATTTTAAAGATGGCTCTGAACTCTAGCTTTACTTGGCGATCAGCTGTAGTCAGAAGCTTTGTGCCCTGGCATAAGGCTGTGGCTGCTTAGGGCTAGACGAGACAAGCGGGCCACCCCTTGGCTCCGCGCTCTGCCTATCGGATGTCTCCATAACTATCCGGGGCATGATTTCGAGGTCTAACTCGTGCCCTCGCGTATATAGTATTCTTTGTTTGTTGTTTATCATTTCTCAATCTCACTGTGGCTGCAAAACTATTGCGCGCATGGACACATTGCAATCTTTACGGAGTAACAATTCTCGCACAGGTTGACCACACAGGGAATCCAAACGACTAGCCTCCCTTGTCCATCATACGCCCGATGATCTACGCGAGCCTTCCGAGACCTTGCTCGCCTAGTTCCATAGGGGCTGGTCAGCACAGCTATCGGTTGGGAAGAACTGACCCCGAGGCCCTTCGACAGCTCCCCGAGACCTTTGCGTCGTTGGCGCTACATAATACGGTGGAGAAGGCCAGGAAGAGTCTGAGGGCTAAGGATCCCCGCACGGTCCAGGCACGGCGCTAGGCCAGTCGCACGTGAACTTCGTTTTCAAGTTGAGATTATACAAGGGCCCCTTGGGCTCCCTACGGTGCCAAGAGGAAGAAAGCTTGTGGTCCCTGGATTCGCTAAATCCTCCAGTGCCAAACCCTCCAAGCGGCGGATACCTTCACATTGTATTGCTGCACTGTAACATTGAAGAGTGGTTCGGTCAAGCAGAAACCCCATCACTTCACGTTCACGGCCCACATTCAAGCCCACGGAGTCAAAAGGAGGTAGAACCTAGATTGCGTGTGGACTGAAGGCTCACTGGCAGGTCGTCCGCCGCCCGTGCTTGTTTAATACCGAGAAGACCCAAAAACGAAAACGCTTAAAGGCAAAGCAGCTCCGCCTCGGATCATGCCTTCCAACCTTCCAGCCGGCCGGTTGGCGCGGAGCGTGAAACTCAAAACTCTTTCCTGCGACGATCTCTCTATCACTGGTTTCGCACCTACCGTGCTGCTCTGAAGTATCAATTCAGCGACATGGCAGACCCCTTGTCTATCGCTGCCAGTGTTGTTGGACTTGTTGCAGCGGCCGTCCACGTGAGCAAGGCCATTTCAGAGCTGCGGCACCTCGGTGAGTTACCGAGGCGCATCTACACCTTAAAGAACGAGGTCAGTGACTTTGAAGCGGTGTTACGTCAGGTCGAGGATGCACTCAATCAGCAGACTTTGGTCCCGGACAATGAACAAGGATCGCTCGAACCAATATTGAATAGGACCAAGGGCCATCTCGCAGATCTCGTAAAGGCCCTTCACCGTTTCGAAGACGCCTGCAAGGGAAGCAAAATCAAGATCATCGCCAACAGCGCCATCTGGCTTAGATATAGGACAATATTCCAACGCTCTCACGAAGATATACGCTCTGTCAAAACGACTTTGGCTTTGATGCTGGGGGCCTCCAACTCGTAAAATCTATCCTTCTACTGGAGAGCAATCGACTGACCATCGACTTGGGCGGGATCTGCATCACATTATTCTCGAGCTTCGCCAAGTCACCATCCTCACATCAGCCTCAGAAAAGATGCAGGAGTCCATCAACCAGACTGCGACAGATCATCTCGCATTAAGTTCCCGCATGGGACAGCAACATCAGGATCTTAGTGCTCGCCTTGACGCTCTGCAAAGGCTGATGGCCAGCGGGCAAGCGCGGGATGTGTCTGTTCCGGATCAAACTACAAGGCTCGATCAGAACCAATCAAGTACCCAAAATATTCGCGTTGTTGCTTCCCACCGCGTCCCATGTCGAAGATGGTGTCCTTGTGCTTGCCATGCAAAGCGGAATTTCAAGCTAGCGCCGCCAGGGATGATGGAGAATGTGCTCGGCAAAATATTTGTCGGATACTCGGGCCTTCCTGTCGTCAGCAAACCCTGCGACTTCAGAGGGTGTAGAGATCGACAAACCGCCACTGCTAACATGGAATACTGGTTTCCTTCGTGGTTCATATCGATGAATTTACAAATGTACCTTACGAACCTGCCGCGAAGGGGGATGCATATCCAGCTGTCGACAACGAGAAGGATCCCAGATGACTCTGCGTCCATCAACTTCGCCATGCAAGGAAACATCGATGGTCTGAGATTCCTGTTCAGTCAAAAGCTAGCACACCCAAAGGATGTCAGCCAATCCCGGGGACCCCAATGCTACATCTTGTCGACAGTCTCAACATCCCATGTCTCCGTCTGATACTCGAGAGAGGCGGGAATCCGAATCCAATAATGCCGAAAGGTATATACCGGAGCAGTCCCTTGACGGCCGCGGGCTTTGCCGGAATGCCGGAAATGCTCAAATTGCTTCTCGACTTTGACGCAACCCCTAAGCCATGCAACCCCGAAGGGTCGACGACCTTGCATTTAGTCGCTCGTACATAGAACGTCGAATGTGCACGCCTGTTGCTCTAGTATGGTGCGGATCTGAATGCCATCTCTGGCAACGGCGTGACTCCGCTCACAACAGCAATCATGCATAATAACCATGCAGTCTTGAGACGATTTGTTGATCACGGCTACGAATATATCACCACTGCACGCCTTAGAGGTAGGTTCATGCTTCATTCTGGAGGGGATTGTCACGCATTTGTATGACTACAAAATAGGTGTAGCAAAAGCTCACGTACTCGCGCTTACCCTCGGGTGTCAATCTCCTCTCGGCCGTTGCGGAGTACGCCGACGTCGAAACCATCAATATTCTCTCCTCGACGCATCCGATGAAGGTTCAGTAAGATCTCAGGCCTGACAGCCTTGCCGCAAGTATAGAAGTCTTGCAGCAACGTCGCGACTACAGCGAAGATATGTTACAGGCTTTCGAGGGGCTTATAGCCATCGCCACAGCGGAGGAAGCCGAGTGTCGCTCGATTGATAGTTTAGTCGAGTCGGGCCTTTTCCTCTCTGCAAAGTCGTCGTTTCACGAGGAGTTGGCGGAAGCCCTCGCTCAGCTTGAATCTGCTGTAGTTAGCCCTACGATAACTGATGGCTGGACTGCCAAGAGGGTTTGAGCGGATAGGAAAATACTAGGCTAGACGTATTGGACGACTGGGCGATATACCACTGACCTCTTCAATAAGATACGAGTGATGATCGACAGTTTCAAGTCTATGGGCCCTGGTGAACGTAGGAACCAGACCATCGAGGCCGCACAAGCGCGATATTTACCCCGCCACGGTCCGAGTAGCAAAACAACCGCGTGGATTGGCGGACTGTTCTCGCTTATACCTCCACTACAAGTGGGTTGGTGCAGGGGGGGACTCCTGCTGCTCCTTGTGCTCCTTGCTCCTCTGCGGCAGTATCCGTTTCTTCAGTCGGGGAAATACGGAGGATGACGTCGAAGCAGATAATCGATTACCTTCTCGCTCGTACCGACTACTTGTACTTGTTCCAAACGCGCAGGTTCAAACCTAACTTCCTCGATACCTGATGGGCGGAGAGGTAATTCTCCACCACCAACAAAAGCATAATTCTTTAGATCACGGATCTAACCTTTCTACCATTGCCCTCTCAAAAGGTTCGAGTTTCAGATCTACCACGTAAGATCTGACTAATGTCATGTCTGACCTCGACGCCACGGTGAGTGATTTGGTTGAATTTCTGGCAGCCTTCTAAATCAGACTTGAAAGTCAATAAACTGAACAATACGTGTGCAACTCTAGGCGAGACCGAGTGGACCAAAAACGGCCGCTACACGGGAAGAACAGACATTGCACTGACGGCGGAGGGCGAGCGCCAGGTCGAGGGCACTGCAAAGCTGCTCGTCGGCACTGGCAAGCTTATCCACCCGGATCGGATAGCGCGTGTGTGGGTTAGCCCACGGATGCGGGCACAGCAGACCTTTCGTCTTCTGTTTCGTAACAGCGGCTCTGAAGTCTCACATGACAAGGTCACACTGACCGAGGATATCGCCGAGTGGGACTACGGCGACTACGAGGGCTTGGTGGTCGACGAGATTGTCCGAACACGAAAAGCCAAAGGCTTGGATCAAGACCGCAAGTACAATACCTGGAGGGATGGATGTGAAGGCGGCGAGTATGCTTTTACCAGTGTTCTAACTCTGTCACATGCGGCTTGGAACGAATGAAGGACGAATCAACGCTGACTTGGTGGACCTCTTGAACAGATCACCGCAACAGGTGGCTGAGAGGCTAGATCGCTTGATTGCACAGATCAAGGAGGTCCAGGCGCCACATATGAATGGAGAGAAGCCGGTTGATGTCGTGCTGGTAGGGCTCCATCCTAACACGGCCAATGGCTATTCTGCCCCGACGAATCTGACTTTCGAGCAGGTCGCACACGGCCTCATCCTCCGTTGCTTTGTCAAACGATGGCTGAAATACCCCCATAGATGACCCATTGCCGATGATGTTCTCACCGGGGGCGATTGCGATGCTTAGCTACAAGAACCATGATATAGACAGTCCGGCATTCTTTATTGGTATGGCATTGCCTTCTCAGCCCTAGAGGAGAAAGAAAGAGAAAGAGATACAGAGAGCCCCTCATGGCGAGGGTTACTTCCAAGTGTTCCACATCCAGCTACGACGAGGAAGCCAACACTTAAGATCCTGTTCTGGATGAGAATGTTGGACTCGGTAGGATCGGCAGACAGAGAATACGACTAGCTAAGTTGCAATTACAGAGAGGGTATATGGTAGTGGATAAGCGACTAGGACTACCTCAAAGGCAGGGCAACGAACATCCATAAATATCACGATGGGACTGGGACAAGCTCATTGGAGGGCATTCGAGGAGGAAACCTCGACCACAATCTTCCCTCTCGCGTGACCGGTCTTGAGTTTTTCAAACGCCTTAGGAGCTTGGTCGAAGGAGAATTTCTCGTCGATCACGGCTCTCACCTTGCCTTCTTTCATCCAGCCAGCAATCTGTTCCAGGTCCTTTGGTTTCGCCTTTGTCAAAAACGAGACCGACTTCCGCTTTCCGCCCCCGAGGAAGGCAGGCCACATTTTTCTCAGGATCGCGTCCACGATGAAGGCCCGAGAAAGTTGCCCCCCGACGACTATGAACAGGGCCCCGGGCCGGGTGTACTCGTGGCACTTCCAGTAGAGCTCGAAGTTGGAGGCGACGTTGTCGACGACATGGTCAAACTTGTGCCCGCTGGCCTTCAGAGCCTCGAGCACATTCTGCTTCTTGTAGTCGATGACCGCGTCCGCTCCGAGACTTTTGCAGAGCTCGACGTTGCCGCTAGAACAGGTTGTCGTCACGTTGCACCCCGCGGCTTTCGCAATCTGGATGCCGAAGATCCCTGTTCCGCCAGAGCCGCCGTTGATGAAGACGCTGTCTCCGGACTTGACATAGGGGACGATGGATTGGTAAGCAGTCAATCCTGCCACAGAAACTGTCGATGCCGATATCGGGTCTATGCCGTCCGGAAGGGCCATCAGTTGATCCCCTTTCGAGATGGCGTATTCGGCCAAGCCACCTCCGGCCCAAGGTGTTGTTCCTGACGCCCCGAAGACAAGTTGGCCAGGTTTCAACGACGATCCGGCTGCGGGGGTGACAAGATAGCCTGCGACCTTTTAGATGTCTGTCAGCCTGTACTGCCATTCGCGGGGGAAACCACATTCGCACGGCAAATTGGTCTTCAAAGGAGCGAGCTTACATCGATGCCGGGAGTTGCTGGCTTGCGAATAGCGAAGCGGCTAAAAAGCCTGACTTCTGCGACCTTGTAGTCGACAGGGTTGAGTGATGCGGCTAACACCTGCACCAGATGCTGTTCGCGGGACGGTTGCGGTACTGGGGCAGACTCATTGAGGCGGAGGTTCTTCTCGAGGCCGCCCTTGGTGCTTGAATATTGCCATGCTCTCATCACAGCCGGGGGAGACATATTGCAGATGACCCGCTGATCAACAGCAATTTCAGGCCTTTATAAGTGATGCATCGTCCATTGTCGCTGAATATATGCCTGATGTGTCAGTCCACCCTTTTTGCGAACACGAGGTCGGAGGGTCGGAGGGTCGGACCCTCGGTGCAATTCTTGATCCCGTGCACTATCAAAGCGTCATCTCCGAATTTACAGAGACACTGCTTTCTCAAGAATTTTCCCCAATGTCCTGCGTTGTTGACATATATATATATATATATAATTTTCTGTTAGGGATTCCTTGGCAAGTAGATAGAGTCTAACGATAAGCGTGTATATAAGTTATCCCTATAGTATATGGTCGATACTGTACACGACTCAAAGCACAAGAGAGGAAAGAGTGCGCCTCCTATGCGGGGAGTGTGCTAGTAATAAGGATGCACTCCTCGAGTCGCATCTCTTGGCTGGTGGCCTGATTGTATTAGGCGTCCGTCCTTCCGATGTTTAGCCGAATCCGTAACAGCTACATCGGCAAAATTTCCCGCGCGACCCTAAGAGCCCTGAGCTGCCCTAGGCTATCAAGGTAAGTCTGCGTCTTACGTAGCCCATGAGACCGCTAGGCTCGCTGAGCTACTCTAAGAGAGCCCTAGGCTAATATAATAATTTATAACTTTACGAATATATAATTATACTAGTCGTTTAAACTAGTACTAATTAAAATTATGTTATATTAGAATTAGAGTAAATATATATAAAATATAAGGTTTTAAACTAAATCTTAAATTATTAGCTTAATAGCTTTAGTATTCACTAAGTTAAAGACTTAGCAAGTTATTCGCTTTTAGCGTAAATCTTATTTCCGAAATAGGAAAGACCTTTTTAAATTTAATAATATTATATAATAAGTATATTATAAAAGTTACTAAAAATAGATGGTCTATAAGGGCTCATAGCCTCGATATAAGAGCTGTGAGCGACTGTGAGCTCCCTGGGCTCCCTGGGTATACAAGAATGCCGTGAGTCGCGGGAAAAATTGCTGATGTGATTCTTTGACGGGCGTAACATGGATTTCTGCTGCAAGCTCGCCGTCGTTTCACGTTCTAGAAGCCATCCTTGTTCGAGCAGCAACAGTACCAACGCGGCCGTGTAATGATTTTAGGCTTAGACCACTTCGATGAGAGACGCGATGTTGAGATCTGACACCAGTAGGATGCCGAAAATCGAGCGACAGTGTTCTGGGGCTGATCGCTTGAGAAAGAGCACGTGTCTCGTCGAGGATTCTCATGTTATTCGCCGTCACGAAGTTCAGCCAGTGTCTAAGTGGTTACAGTCAGGGTGGTTTTTGATACTGGATCGAAAGTATCGATAACAGGAACGCCTAAAATCATACCCGAGCTCCCTTAATCTCGCCTAAAGGTCCGCTGAAACCAGCTTTATTTATATTTTTCCTTTTAGGGGGCTTCTTCGTCTATTTTGGGGGCCTCCTTTCCTACTCTAGCGCCTACCATGCCTAAATCGCAAATGCCAAGAGTATCGAAAGTATTATCGATACTTTCGATCTAGTATCAAAAACCACCCTGGTTACAGTCCAAGTAAACTTGAGACCATGAGGTTTAAGCGCAGAGATGAATAAGGCCTACTCATTCATTAAAGCCTGCACCATCAACAAATTCTGGATGTGCGCGGAGTGTCGCAGGTGGCATTCATTCATTGTACCCTCGGCGAAGACGTAGCCAATCCGTGCTTTCACCTTCGTTTGAAAGGCCCAACGTAGATATCTTTCCTTTCAAGTCGCAAATGTCCCCCTCCAGCTGCCAGGATAAACATATTCCATAGGTCCAGCTACTCTTGTGGTCAGTCAACCCCCTTATAATTGAGAGATCGATTTTGACTGGTGATAAGTAATTGCCGAAGGTGTTGCAGATCTTGTTGCAGTCGCACAGTGGCTTTCGGAGTGTCTTTGAACTTTCGTTGTATCTCGAGAGTGCTTTGGAAGTATCGGCCATCACAGCCACAAGTGTGATAAGGCTGGCGCCAAATCCTACGAAAGTGACTGTCGCTGTGACGGGATCCATCCTAGCAAGAGCATGCGAATGAAAACTTCAAAACCGTTGCGGATAAGTGGGTAAGTTTTGGAGCTGGGGTGGCCATCCAAGTTTCAGACAATATGAGGAACCCAAATGGATCTTTTAGCAGAAGACGCTCAGTTCCTGGAGCTTGCCGAGAAATCTCAAGTGTCGAAACTAACTCCGTCGACTACGATGCCGCCCTCTTTCAACACTTTTTTGTGTACGATATCGGCCCGGATTCGGACCGCCCGAGTCTTGCTCTCAAATTCTGGCCTGCGACCCTTCTCGGCCCCCCCATTAGGCTTGATCTATGGAGGGCGTAGGACACCGTTCGTCGATAGAGGGCGGGGCTGCCTAGGTCTCGTACGCATATAAATTAGCGCCTACCAGGTGACGGAGACAATCTACCCAAGGGCCTGTCGATGGCGACGCCTATATAGGAGAAGACGCCCATGTTGGAGGGGATAGACTTGGGCAGAGCAAATGTAGACTCCTTTTGATACCCTGTTTGCGCAACCCCGCCCCCGACAAATCTATACCACTGCCACAACATGATTTTGCAGGGCTAATGCTTTTTCCGCCATGGCTATGCAGTCCGTGCCGTAGATAAGCTTCTGCACGTCTTGATCCGCCCACTTATCTGGGACTCTCCCCTTGCCACGCGCCGCCTTGAGCTTCGCAAATTGGAGGTCTCGCTCATCTTTGGCAGCGCCCTCACCCAAGTGCAGCTCTCGCCCAGACGATGCCGCCATCTCCACCAACGTCTCGGCTCTCTGCTTCCGGGTCTCCTCGTAGCATTTCAAAGCGCCGTAGATCGTTTCTGGTGAGGTGTCTTTGATCCTGGAGAGGCAGACGCCAAGCACTGCACCGTCTTCGATCGCTTGGACTGCTCCCTGAGCCAGATGAGGTAAAGTCGGATGGCAAGCATCTCCCAGCAACGCCACACTCCCTTGGATCCACGTCGGCAGGGGCTGGTGGCCTCGCAATTTCCACTCGCAGACCTCGCCGTCCGGGACTAGGTCGAGCATGCGACGGATCAGGGGACAGAAATCGCCAAAGACCTGAAGCATCGATGTTTTGGATCCCTTGGTCGTATATGTTGTAGAGGCGGCGGCGGCGAAGTTGACGTCCGGTTGTGTCGTCGACAGGTTGTAAATGGACTTGTTGGCAATCAGGTATGCAATGATGCGACGCTTCGCGCGATCCAACGCGTCACACGCTCCGTGTTGATTAAAGACAGCAGTTCGGAGTCGTGCTGCATTTGCTCTCTCGTCAACATGATCCGATACGCAGCCTGGCCCGTGTCCTGGACATTGTCTTGTATACCAAGGGCTGCCAAGAGGCTTTGGCGAATTGTGGATTTGACACCGTCGGCCGCGAGAAGAATGTCGGCAGTGACCTGATAAGGAGTCCCAGAGCGTGTTATTGCAGTGAAGCTGGGTTTCGGCGAGAAGGATGCGAGCCCTTGGGCTTTTGTCGAAAAGCCGAACCGAATGGCCGGCTGCCGCTTGCAACCTTGGTAGAGGGCATTCACAAGAGAGGCTCGGTGGCCGACCATGTGCTCGTAACCATAGGTTTTCTCGATATAATCCAGCGGTATGTGAGCGAGCTCATTATCGGTAGCACCATCTACTCCGCAATGGTCAGCCGGTAATTTTTTGGCGCAAAGCCTCTGTCACAGCTTAGTCTGCTAAGTCCCAAGTAGTTGGCGTACCTCATATGGAAGTGTCGCGGCACGCGACCGCTTCTTCCGCGATCTCTTTCCACACCCCTAGTCGGTCAAGGACACGAGCTATATTGGGAGCGAGCTGAATGCCCGCTCCGACAAATCCCAGGTCAGCCGCCATTTCGAATACTTGGATGTGTTGGAAGCCAGACTGTGCAAGTGAGAGGGCGGTCGTCAGCCCTCCAATCCCTACGCAATGGTGGTCAGGGAGACTTCACCAGCAGATTCATACCGGCATATGAATACGGTGTCAACTGGAGGGCTCACCTGCTCCAATGATGCGTATCTTCAACGATTCTACGCCCTCGTGATTCATGTTGTTTGGCATCTGTAGCGCTCTTGCTGTGTTGACGGCAGAGTGTCGATTATTGATTGTCGATTGACGTGTTTGACAGCGACATCTTCAACGATCAGCTCGATCTTGCAATTTTAAGCCTGAAGGGCTTTTTATTTCGACGCTTCCATCGGCTTCAAGATAAGGTTAGCGGGAAACGGGAAACACGTACCCTACTGGACGAAGTCTCGTTGTCGACCCACTTTCCAGAACGATTCAGTAACCTCAATCCCGAAAACGCCATACGCACGTGATATCACGTGATCTAGCAATTGTACTTTATATAGTACAGACCGCAGGCAGATTCTGCAATCAACACACTCCCCTTGGTTTCTTACGCGCCCCCTACTACACCAAGAAACGGTGACGACGGCATAAGAACAGACGGCCTGTCCGCCTCTGTGACTCCTGCTTAGCTCATCACCATCACACGCGTGGCTTTCGATCACCGTCCGCCATCATGAGGGTTGCGTGGACTCGTGCCATTCGCTTCGTCGCCCCCGACGGCCGAGTCCTACGGGGAGAGCCGATTCTTCCTGCTTCCGACGTCGACATAGGCAAATTGACCGAGGCAGACGCCCTCCAAGCAAAGGTCATCGTAGGCGACGATCTGTACGACGAGTCTGGGGCAACCTACGTCAGTGAAGAAGTCGTGGCTGTGAAGAAGTTGTTAGGGCCCCTTGCTCAAAGCAATGTTCCCATCCTCAGATGTATTGGATTGAATTACCTTCGACACAGTACGTTCATCTCCATTTCCCAATAATCGGTTTTATTTTTTGTATTTGACACTGCAAGCTGATGTGAGAACACGTATAGTTCTGGAGGTTCCTGGCCGGGAGCCACCGCCATTCCCATCCATTTTCTTCAAGTCCAACACCACGGTGAATGACCATGATGCTGCGGTGATCATTCCTAAAATCTGTCAGGACGATCAGGCCGACTACGAAGGAGAACTGGTAAGTCTGCCCGACCGTTTCAAGCTGATCTTTACTGGTTCCTGTTCGCGCATTAACGTTTGGTGCGGGTCAGTGTACCGTCATGGGCAGAGATGCTAAAGATGTATCTATCGATACCGCACTTGAATACGTTGCCGGATTCACCTGCGGCAATGACCTTTCCTCCAGAAAGCATCAAAGGGACCCTGCGTATGCCGGTAAGATCCCTCAGTGAGGTTTTTCCAAGGGTTTTGACGGCTACGCGCCTCTCGGCCCTTGTATCGTTTCAACGGCTTTAGTAGGCGACCCTGAAAAATTGCATCTAAGAACGATCGTGGACGGGGAAGTGAGGCAAAACACGGCGTTGAACGACCTTTTGTTTAGCTGTGCATATATAGTCTCATATCTGAGCTCGGGTACGACTTTACAAAAGGGAAGCGTGATCATGACAGGTACTCCTGGCGGTAAGTTAACTCCGACCGAACATAACTATTGTTCATTAATATTACAGCATTCGCGTTAACTGATTTGTTCTATTTACAACAGGGGTTGGCGCTAGTTTTAATCCACCAAAATACCTGAAGCCTGATACAGTGATGGAGGTAGAAATTTCCAAAATCGGCACGTTGAGAAACTATGTAGAGTTTGCATAATGAATGTGTGCATGCTGTGTGATAATCCAAGCACGAGCCCTCTGCCATTTGGTCATCCTCTATTTAGATGGCGTTTTGGATGGATAGAAAACTTTGAACATTTGATCGCCTCAGCAGTGCGTTATTCAAGTTTTTCCAATATTGTGCATTGAGGCTGTGACAAGGCAGAAAATGAGCTTCTCGGTGAATATGTAGGGGCACTCAACCGCCTGTGGTCGTTTTCTCCCTATCCACAAGAGAAGACTCCATCGAGCCAAGAGGTCACGTAACTTCTTCGCCACAGAAAATCCCTTGATTGTCGCCAAGAAAGTTGCTTTGGCTGTACTGCCAAAGGAAGTCGTTTGCAACCTGAGTTATGCTTTGCGTATAGTTGTTTGGTTCATAGTCGAAAGTTGATTCTGCGGGAATCAATGTGATCTCCGCCGCGGAATGATCCATCAGGCTGTCTGGTGTGGCGTGTTGTTGAGACACTGGAGAAAAAGATCAGTTAGATCGGACCTCCACGGTCAAAAGCACGTTGTAAAAAACAAAACTGACAACTTGTAAAGGATTGGTTGTCCCAACTGACCGAGAGAGTCAAACGCCTCCAAAAACTCAACAAGGCACTGCCGAGCTTTGCGAGCCATGATGCTTGTCCGTTGAATATATTTCATGGTTCGTATCCCTTCATTAAGCTGTTCGCGAACCTCGGCCAAAGAGATCCCGACGGAGGATATAATGTCGCCATGTTGGTGATAGAGCAGAAGAATACAAAAAAGGTTCAAGTTAACCGTGAGCACTGTAACAGATCAGCGGTCAGGATTGTGCCTAGGTTCAACCCAGGGTTGTCGTGGCACCTACTGGTATAGCTACACGTCCACCAAGCAACCGTCTGATCAAGGAACCGCTCATCGTAGGTGCTCATAGTCTGGATGATCTGATGAAGCTCCCGAACAGCTTTGAAGCCATGGCTGACGATTGGCACAATATGTTCTGACATCAGGCCCGAGTCAATTTTCAACTTCTGTGTGTCAACTGTCTCGCTCAGGGCCCAGGTAAGTACAGGGGTATTTATAAGCATCAGGGCACGATAATAGTGAGCAGAAAGAACGAGCTGAAACCGAAGGGTACCCGGTGGAAACGAGAGTGAACCTCGATCGAAGCCAAGTGTCGAAATGATCCGATAAGAGGGGTCTAGCGATTGACGCCATGTTTCCAGCTCCCATTGGAGAGGAAGCCTTTGGGTGATGAGATCTTGGATTCGGACGGGCTTGTCGGAGTCAATATTGTCGTTATACAGACGATGGATGACCGATTCAAAGATTTCGCACACTGAACTGCAGATTCTGTTAGCAACTAGTTGTGGCATTTTTATAAAGACCCCTGAGATTCGTACGTGTGATGATGATGGTAGATGACACTATCACCATGATTGGGAGCTATGACGGGGATGGCACGCGGGATTGTGCGCGGGTCAAGAGTATTTTGAGTGCGGATGTATTGCCTTGGGATGAGGCAAGGCCGACCCAGCGACAGACTCAGTACTCTGCTGAGTGGTTAGAAACTAGGCATAGACGATGCCTGTTAGCGGCATACCTGTCCTGATTGATCAAGCTGTACCACAACCTCTTCCTCAGTTCGCTTTCTTGCAGACCATATTCTTTGTATCCGAGCGGGGAATGCAACCCAAGCTGAAAGGCTGTCTTAACCGCAAGAG
Organism: Cladophialophora psammophila CBS 110553; assembly: GCF_000585535.1. Taxonomy (NCBI): domain Eukaryota; kingdom Fungi; phylum Ascomycota; class Eurotiomycetes; order Chaetothyriales; family Herpotrichiellaceae; genus Cladophialophora; species Cladophialophora psammophila. Next base: position 216,101 of record NW_006912960.1, read on the forward strand.
CGTGATATGTCCAGCTGGTGATGGATAACTGATGGTTTTGCTGATAAGTGGCGATCAACAGCAGAGCTTGGACTATGTCAGACGTTAATCGAGAATTTCTGCGGGCCACGATACGTTATGCATCACGAACCTAGCTCGATACTTGCTCCTCTAAGTTGACGCTCAGTTAAGCATGCAAGGGCACGACATATAAAGGCGTCGGAGTTGCCCTCACCTAGGGATGCCGATGACAACGCAAATACAGCATTCAGCAGAGCCAGTTTGGCACCGACATGTGGCTGAGACTTGCTATTTCTCAAGCTGTTACAGTGAGACACCAAGGTTGAATGGCTCACGAATGGTAAAAATTCTCCTGCCGAGATGAAGAAGTGGTCGATCAAGACCAATGATTCGGACTCGGGCGGCATTGCCGTCGCGGTGATGTCTTTAGGATTAATCTGCCTCGCCGATTGTTGTGTTGGCCTCGCTTGCAGTCGGCTGGAAGATGGCCTATGCTCCCTGGACTTTACATTCTGTCGTTGAGACGAGGCAATGCTGACAATGCGAGCAAAAGCATCCGATATAGTGCGAAAGAGGGCATGGTTGGAAGAAGGACCTACGACGGTAGACGTCAATAAAGGAGGAGAAGAGATGAATACAGATGAAATCCCGACCAAAGTGTCCAATATTCGATTCGGACTCCTGGTTGAATGTCAGAGTCGCCAGCAAATCGACGGCAGCTTCTTGATCTGAGTCCATGCTGTCGGATATCCTGGGCTGCGCCGAAGTATGGGCGTGAATAGAAGGCATTGGTGATGACGCCGTGGGGGAATCATCGGCATCTGGCCCTGGCCCCACCGAGTATCCAAGCAGTGGCCTTGAAGGAAACTCTGGCTGACCGGCGCCGAGCCTGGATTCCAGCTCATGGACCTTTGCAAGTAGTTGTGCCCTCCTGTACAATCAAAATTTAGTCCGGTGCCATTGCCAAAGGGCCCGCTCTCAACATACCTCTGGAAGCGTTGATTTCCATCGTTCGGCTGAGCCGGTTGCAGGTATTCGCAATGGAGATGAAGTTGAGCACACGAGCGGCACCTCGGCCGCTCGCCGTCGCACTTGAACCGGTTCAGACTCTAGACCCATTGACGGTAAGCACAGGTGAAGCGTACCCGAGACTTGCGGTTCCGGCAGCGTGTGCAGGCGAGCGCTATTCGGCTGCGTTTGACGACTTTGGAGCGCGCAGTCGTGTGAGGTATAGGACGGATGGCAGAAGGGGGGGAATGGTTGCCAGGGCTTGTCGCAAGCTCCGACGCAGTCCTGGAATTCATGGTGGCAACGTCGTTCCAATTCGTTCCAATTCGTTCGATATGCAAGCGTGTCGGCAAGTTGACATGCATATGCCGATGACTAGGCCCGAGACAACAATGTGAAATCAACGAGGAGAATCAGAACCACCCGCTCGGAAGGAGAGGTGCTTATAGAATCTGGCCGCGAAGCATACGCGGGACGAGGGGCGCGAGGATCGAGTGTGCGCCGTTCCAAGCCTGGGCGCAAATAGGCAACTCTGGCGAGCCCAACAAAAACCTCACCAAATTTTTCACTTGTCGGCCGCCAATCTGGACACCAGAGCCCTTGCACATGGCCGCTGGATCCAACAATATGACCGATGAGCGGGACAGACCGAGATCGACTCCTGTGAGTGCTGCAGAATGCTGCAACTTGCCACACGAGAAGTTTGTCTGGCCCGGCTCTCCGGGGAGGGGATGAAAGTCGTCGGGCACTTCGAATCCGATTTGTGGGTGTGGACACGCCCGCGCCGCGAATCACTCCGCATGAACGACCCCTGGGCCGACGGGAGAGCAGGTCCCAGAGCAGAAGACCATTTATACGAGTGCCGGGCGACGGCTTCGCTGAGCTGCTTGGAGGCGCCAGGGACCACGAAATTCGAAGAATCATGGCGTTTGTGAATCTCGTGCTAGACCACTCGGCTCCTTTGCTCTGCTGCATCGCCACCACCGTCTTCCTCACCTACATTGTGTACCAAAGATGCTTCCACCCTCTAGCAAAATACCCTGGACCATTCCTGGCATCTCTTACCGACTTGTGGCAGGTCTATCAATTCCTCACTTTGAAGCAGCCATATCGTCTGACCGAGCTCCATGAAAAATATGGCCCGTTCGTTCGATACGGGCCCGATAAGCTCAGCACAACCTGCGAAAGCGCGATATCTCTGGTCTTTCAGAAGGGCGGTCGGCATATGCCCAAAACCGAGTTTTACGATGCCTATGGCGCTGCGCACCCAAATGTCTTTGGCATGCGAGACGAGGCAGTACGTATCGTTGCTTCGAAAGCGTGTAAAGACTGAACTTTGGCTAACCCCAGGCTGTGACAGCAACACTCGTTACGACGTCGGCACATGTCTCATTCGTTTTCAATTGCCTCCGTGAAGGAGATGGAGGAGTATTTGGACCTCAACATTGGCATTCTGAAACAAAAGCTTGACAACTATGCCCTGTCTGGCGAGGAATTCGACCTAAAGAAGGCATTTCATTATTATGTCATCGACACGCTGGGAGAGCTCGCCTTCAGCCAAAGTTTCGGGGTGCAGGTCAGCGACGATGAGTCCCTCGTCCCGCCCGTAAAGGAGCATAGTCTTCTGGCTGCAGCGACCGGATCGTGGCCAGCCATGCTTAGCAAATTGAAGCAGTGGCTGCCTCTCGTTCCATATCAGCCCCTGCAGAATCTGTTCCGGGGCAGAAAGGCGTGTGCGGACTTGGCAGCCAGATGTGTCGCTCGAAGGTTGGATGACCTGGCCGACGTCAAGGACGATGACACCAGCATTCGAGCCCAGAGAAAGGATATTCTTACTAGTCTCATCCTCGCAAAACATCCCGATACGGGAGCACGGCTGACCAAGACCGATCTAGAAACCGAGGCCTTTGGGTTTATGTAAGTACCCACGCCCACTTCAATTTCTTCCCTCGACTTACCACGAGCCTCCGCGACAGTATTGCAGGGACTCATACAACTTCGGCAACAACAACTCTACTCTTCTATCAGCTTCTCCACCACCCCGAGATGCTTGCAAAACTGGTGTCGGAACTCGACCGCAACCTTCCTCCATTAAATTCCCACGAGACCTCCCATTCCATTACGCTTCTTGAGGCCTCCCTTCCATATCTTCGCAACTGCATCAAGGAAAATTTTCGCATCAATCCTGTCTTCACTATGCCTCTCGCTCGACGTGTTATGCCCGATGAAGGCATTATCATTGACGGCGAACACATTCAAGCAGGAGTAAGTGTCGCGCCTTTTTTGCTACACCCCTGTCTTTTCCTCCTCTCCCTCCTTGTCTGATCCAAATCTGAACTGTCACAGACCTCAATTGCGGTTTGCAACCATGCTTTTCACCATAATCCGGCCGTCTGGGGACCAGATCACAATACCTTCCGCCCCTCGCGCTGGGATGAACCAGACACCAACGCCCGCTCCCGCTTTCTGATGCATTTTGGCCTCGGGGGTCGTCAGTGCATTGGGAAAACCATCGCCACGACTAATATATATAAATTGACGAGCTCGTTGCTCAGTGATTATGAGTTTGAGCTCGTCGGCAAAAACCAGCCCGCGCCAAGCCCTGCGGGCGTGCCAGAAGACGTCGAGCACTGGGCGAAAACTAGAGCCTCTCAGTGTAAATTTGCGGAGCTGGGAGCCGTAGAGCATGGGAAGAGCGATGTACCGCCCCTTGTCAGTGTTGGCATCAGTGACCTGGAGGGGTCGCTGCTTGTGAGGTGCAAAAAAAGGAAGAAAGCGTCCGAGAAGATCTAGAGGTTCTGTGCAGTTGTCAATCTCAATCAGCTATGCTACGTCTTGTATGCTCTCTACCGGCGATTCTGAATAGACACGAGAATTCTCTCTCTCTCTCAATTCTTTTGTCATATGTCAACGCACTTTGCGTCAAATCCACCGTGACACAGACATACGCCTGGCCCGTTTTCAGTCTAATGGCACTCCACCAATACAAATCACTACAAGACACGCGACATGAATGGCAGGAATTTTCGTATTTGCCAGGTTTATTCGTCGCTAGGCTGACTCAGACGAGCAAGATGCATCCTAGGCGTTTATGGGCCGTTCAAGGACAAGGACTTGTGGCCCGTCGGAAAACATGACCTATGGACCACTGGGGTGCAGGCGTCGGTCGGAGCACACGTACAGGATGGATAATCTCACTTCTAGGCTATCATGCTTCTCGTGCGAGAACGCCAGGACGTGTCCAATCTAATAATGCTCATCCGTCATTCTCACTATGAAGTTGTGGTTGAATCGCTCATCCGTCATTCTCACTGTGACGTTTTGTGGGCGGAATCGCCCGACCAAGTCTACTCCTGCGGCCAGCCGGGGATCAGCTTGGGAAGGGCATGGCTGTAGTCTCCGCCATGGGGCATTCGAAGCAAGGTGTGGATGTGAAACTTGGCCGGCTCCTTGTTATCGAGAAAGACGCCCGAATGATGGTCAAACTCGACGAGGATGACGGGGCTTTGGATGCGATAATAGAAAGGGCCGAGGTCGCTAAAGCCTCCGATCCACGAAAAGTCCGTCTCGGAGAGAAAATCTCGAATCTGGGCGAGCTACATGGCCCGCGGCCGCTCGGGCAGGTAGAGGAGGAACTGGTCCAGAATCGCAAACACCAGCGAGACCTAGGCGGCGTTCATCTGCGACACCAAGATGCCCTGATAGGGCAGGCCGCGGTTGTCGCGATACGCTCCGGAGACGTGCCGCTGATCATCGTGATTCCACCGCCCCTCCGGCATCTCCGGACCCCTCATCTGCTTGTGCGTCTGGGCCTGCGCCTGCAGTGTCTCCACCAGGCTTTGCATCAACAGCAACCCAAGGGCCTCTTCGTCGTGCAGGATCCGGGTCCCCTGGTAAGGGCCTTGGTCGATGAAATTCAGCTCGGCGCCCGTAAACCACAGCGAAATTGTATGAGTACTCACTCATCACGCCGGGAGCGCGCACAAGCTCGCCGAGGAAATGATTGATTCTCATGGCGCCCAGTGCTTTTGCGTAGCGTAGGACCAGGATCCACTGCTCAATCAATCACTCTCGGCACCACGCTCGCCGCCGCCTTGACAGGTCCCCGAGGGGGGGGTTCACTCACTTTCTGGCGACAAGGTGCGCTTCAAAATAAGCAGGACGCCGTCCCTGACTGGGGGACTGACCTCGTCCAGCCTGATGCCCTTGTGAGATAGCAAGAACTCCGGGTTGGATCATGTGCGCCATTCGGGCGCGTATCACATGTAGGCTGCGAAGCGAGAAGGGGAGGAGTCGCAATGACTATGGAAGGGCTGCAATGCCTCAAGGAGAGGAAGAGTCAGAAGGACTCTTTACAAACAAAGGAGAGCCTCGTGCTATCCCAAATCAGGCTTAGCAACGTCACGTGATAGGGCGTCGACGTGGTAGGAGACGACCTGTTTGTCTTCGTCGGAGAGTTGGGCGAGGAGACTTGTTGCCGCAGCCACAATGTCATCTACCGGGACCGCTTCGTCCTCCAAATGGTGAAGATCAGGTCGAACTACGCCTGCGCGCGAGCCAGGTCAATGTTGATGTTGACGTTGTCGAGGGGGAGATAGGATGGACACACCCCATTCTCGCTCACACCTTTGAAAGGCTCTTTGGCAAGCTCCAGCCACAACTGATACAGCGCAAAGATCCACGGCGGTTGACCCGACCTTTTCAAGTCTTCTGCATATTCGTGAGCATTCTGCTTGGCCATTGTCACGAACCTCGGCGTGCTCAGATCGGGGAGGCGGTCTCGAAAGTGTTGCTGCGCCGTGTTCGCATCAAGGACGCGTTGACGCTGGGCTTTCTTTTTGCCTACAGGTTGAATTCCTCGACCAGGACTGCGTCTGCTGCCCCTATAGATACATTCATGTCGTTCAAACGGGGACATACACTGCGTCGCTTGTGCAAGCGTGCCGTGCGGTTGCGTGTGATTGCGTGGTCTCCTCCGGACGTCTAGATGATAGATGGTGGCAGGAACTCCACCCGCTTCCAAAGCCACCGGTCTGGTCCATGCTAGGGCCATTTCGGGGGTGCGCACATTCCCAGCCCCGTCGGGAAGCGGCGTTCCCGATGTGTGAAGTCTGACGGCCTGGCTTTAATCGGCCATTCTGGCTTCAGAGCTCTTTCTGAAATTAAGGTTTGGGAATTGTTTAATCCCCGTTCGATGTGTTTGGAACCGCTGTGCGCATTACGGTTAACGCACCGGGGCTGAACACTTGATCGGGGGAGGTTCAGGAAATCCGGGGCGGAATGGATGAGTAATTTCTCCCCCGTCTCCGGTCCCTCCTGGCAACCCCGACCACTCTGAATAAGGCTTTCCCCGCAAGAATACCCCGGAACTTCACCCACATATTAAACAGCGGGCAGTGTATTCGACCTTCCTTCTCCCACTCCCACTCCCACTCTTTTGCCCAGATCAGTTGCACTCAGTTCGAAAGCTCTTCCCCCCCCCCTCCCCTCACTACGATCTATCACAGTGGTGTGGTACGAACATGGTTGCAGCCGAAATGTCACCCACCAAAATTCATTCCGAGGTTCCATCGTCAATGGCGAGCTCTAAATCGGCTCAAGTGGAATATATTGAGAAGGAAAACACGCCAGAAGGCTCACCGGCTCGGTATGCGGCCATGTGTGGCGAACATGAACATTTGTACTGACTGAGACGTCAGGCTTAGGCATGGCCAGGCAGTTCAACAGTTGGACGAGGCGGCAGAATCCCGCCTCCGTCGAAAAATCGACCTGCACATCGTGCCAACCGTAGCCATTCTCTATCTCTTTTGTAAGTGGACGCGCACTCTCGTTGATATGCTTGTGCCCACAAGATTCCCATTTTGGATGCAGCTTTGTCGTCCTTTCATACCACGGGATCATTAAAAGACTGACAGCTCCAAGGCTTCATTGATCGGACCAATATCGGTGAGATACACGCAAGGCAACATTAACAGAATTGTCACCAGTTGATCAGGCCCCGGCTGACGCTCTCATTTCTCTCACTCTCAGGAAATGCTCGTCTTTCCGGGCTCGAGAAAGACCTTGGCCTGAAGGGCTACGATTACAATACGGTCCTGTCCGTATTCTATGTCAGCTACATCATCTTTGAAATTCCCTCCAACATGGCTTGCAAGGTGATCGGTCCCGGCTGGTACCTGCCCGCGGTCTCGCTCGGATTTGGTGTCACCACAGTGGCCTTTGCATTCGTGCGGGATATCAACGCGGCGTGCGGTGTGCGGTTTCTACTCGGTGCCCTCGAGGCGGGAGTACTCCCGGGAGTCGCATACTACATGTCGCGGTGGTAGTAAGTGTGAATCCCAGAGACTTTGGATTGCCCTTGTTCGCCCAAGACTGTTTGGCTAACACATGCGCCATCTACAGTCGGAGGGGCGAGCTCGTGTTTCGGCTTTGTCTCTATATTGTCATGGGGCCCTTTGCTGGCGCGTTCGGGGGTGTCCTGGCCTCGGCGATCCTCAGTCTCGATCACTTTGGTGGCACTAGAAGCTGGGAGATGATATTTGCTATTGAAGGTCGGCACTCTTAATTCGACTACCCGTGCTGCGACCGCGCCGGAGAATCTCAAGCATCAAGAGCTAACCTACGCTCGTTTTTGCTAACAGGAATTATCACCGTCGGCCTATCGTGCATTGCCTTTTTCACTTTGACGGACCGCCCCGAGACTGCAAGGTGGCTCAGCCCAGAGGAGAAGCAATTCGCGACGCAACGAATCTTGTCCGAACGTGTGGGATCAACAGAACTCCTCGATAAATTGGATGTCCCCAAAACGCTTCGCGGAATTTTCAACCCTGTCGGATTGACTACTGCGGTAGTTCTTCTGTTGATCAATATCACAGTCCAAGGGCTTGCATTTTTCCTCCCCACGATTGTTCGCACGATATTTCCTGATAGGTCGGTGGTGACTCAGCAGCTACTTACAGTCCCTCCCTATACATTCGGCTCCTTCGTTGTCCTTACTATCTGTTGGTTTAGTTGGAAACTTGATCGACGAAACTACTTTATGACGCTCGGCTCCTCGATCGTGATACCAGGATACATTATTTTTCTGGCCACCACGAATAGTATGGCTCGATATATTGCCACATTCCTCGTTGCCGCCGGCTCTTTTTCGTTTGGGGCCCTCACCCAGGCGCAAAGCGCGGCAAATGTGGTGTCCGATACGGCCAGGTCTGCTGCTATCGGCACAACGGTCATGTTTGGAAATATCGGCGGTCTAATTTCGACCTGGTCATTCTTGCCTGCCGACGGACCCAATTACCCCGTAGGGAATGGTCTAAATCTTGCGACAAACTCGACCATCGTTCTAACCACGCTGCTCCTTGGATGGTGGATGAGAATGGATAACAAGAAGCGTGATCGACAAAGCGCGGCGGGACACCAGGCGCTCCAGGAGGCCAGCGAGAGGCAAATTCATGACCTCGACTGGAGACATCCAGATTTCCGGTGGAAAGATTGACGGCCTTTTCTGCCGAGCCAAGAGAATACGCCTGATCATTTCAAAGTAGCGACGGTCAAGAATCAGGCCGACAGCAGACGTGCTGGAACAAAACTGAGACGGGGGAGTGCTTGGAATGTGATGTGAGGTTGCTCAGTCTGGCATATATAATGACGGGTGGTGATTGGGTTCGGCGAGTCGCGGGCCCGCTAGTACGCTTGGATGACAGAGAAAGTACATAGTCAAACGTAGGTACCCCCTAACATCAAAAGGGACGGTCAGATCCTGTGTTGACAGCAGAGCGCCACTGTGGCAAACCAATCAATCCACCAATGCTTCAACCGAGGCCTCTCTATAATAGCCTCGGTGCCACCGTTGATCGACAACGAGGTCTGGACAGATCTGGCCAGGTCCAGATCTATTCAGCGAATCGCTTGTTGCTATAGGGCAAATAGTATATAGATAGGTAGAGTCTCTCTGAAAAGCCAGAGAAGATAACATAATTAAGTAGATAGATTCACTCTCATTCTGTGTATAACAGTTATAAGCTCGGTACGGTTCTAGATCGCGCCGATATTTCTATTTACGTTGTAAATCTATCTCTTTATTAGTCTTACTCTTAATCTCGCTGTCGCTTTATTTCTTAATATTATAACCTATCTATTACGTTCCGTAACTTCTTATTGTAACAAGGCAAGGTGGCTGTGCTGTGCTGAGCTGGTAGAGCGGTGGCAGGGAGGAAAAGTTGTCTAGTCACAGTCAAACCTAAATGGGCTGGCAGAGAGGGGGGTGCGGAACAGTTTACAGTGCTGGCAGAGTGCCATTCATTAGCTTGAGCAGAGTATCATGAATTCTATGGCTTTTTGGCGCCGTCTACCTAATTCCTAAGTGTTTTATCAGTTCTGTCCTGTTCCTCGATGCTGCCGCTGTGCTAGGTGTTTGTAGCCCTAGCCGCTGCCCCTCTGGGTGATGTTGGTGTGTTGTCTTGTCAGTATCAACCAGAAACGCGTTCTCGATTCCCGATCTGCTGGACAGGCCTCTGTGCGTTGTTGCACGTGCACGCCGAACCCTGAAGTGCTCTGTTACATTAAAACTATTATTATAGACTCCGAGACCTCGCTAATTAAGTTTATCTCTATGACTCTTACTAGCGAAGAGACTTAAAATGATTAGCTCTAAATAATTAGAGTTAAGGCTAAGAGTCTAAAGTACTAGAAATATATAGATCTCTCGCTAGCTACTAGGCTAAAGCCTTCTAAGAATATAGAAGATCTTTTTATAGAAGACTAAAAACTATATAAGATTAAGACCTCGACTAATAATTATTATTATCGTAACGAGGCTAAAATACTCGATGTCATCATTAAATTCATCGATAAAATCTTTCTTATTTATCTCCGAGAGCTAACTATTAATAATAACTAAGATAGAATAAAAGCTCTTATGAAGTAAATATACTATAATAGAGCACTTTAGGATAAGTACATAGATACAGAACACATATTAGGATTGTTAGTAGGGTTATCCCTACTTATAGTCGCACGCTGCATAGCTGCCCACTTAATAGGCGGCTGGGACAGACCATGAATCAATCAATCAATCAATCAATCAATGTACTGCCAGTGCCTATTTCCTCTTCCTTTTCAGTATCTCTTCGACCGGGCTATTGTCACAGTAAAGTTTGAATTCGACGACTGCACCAAGCTCGTCAAACGTCGCTATCTCGACCTCTTTGAACATCAACGATTCGCCCATGATGACCAATTCATTATCCATCTCCGCGATTGCAACTTTCGCATTGAGAGAAATTGCACGAGTGACCACGTTTCTCTGCTTCAATCTCCAGTAGGTTAAGAGCTCCTTCATTCCGTCAATGGCTTGCTGACGACTGGTGAGAGGCGGCAAGTTCATGCCTCCAAAATAGTGTAACAAGGCAAGGTGGCTGTGCTGTGATGGGCTGTGCTGGGCTGGTAGAGCGGTGGCAAGGTGAAAAAGTTGTCTAGTCACATGTCAAACCTAAATGGGCTGGCAGAGAGGAGGTGCGGAACAGTTTACAGTGCTGGCAGTGTGCCATTCATTTTTTACAGATTGAGCAGAGTATTATGAATTCCATGGCTTTTAGTGCCGTCTACCTAAATCCTGAGAGTGTTTTATTAGTCCTATCCTGTTCCTCGATGCTGCCGCTGTGCTAGGTGTTCGTAGCCCTAGCCGCTGCCTCTCTAGGTGGTGTTGGTGGTGTTGTTGTCAGTATCAACCAGAAACGCGTTCCCGATTCCCGATCTGCTGGATAGGCCTCTGTGCGTTGTTGCACGTGCACGCTAAACCCTGAAGTGCTCTATTATAGTTAGCGACCGCGGGAAGATGATCTATTCATCGAAGATTCGAGCTCTTTACGACAATGTCTTAATAAGATGCTGCATTAAGAATTGCTGGAGTTGATGCTGAAGAGTGGAGGACACGACTGAATAGGAGTTCGAGGTTAACGACTGAAATTCACGTGGGCATCGGTTTAACCCTAAAAGACGATAAGGCTACTCATAGGGGTAGAGTCCGCTGATTATTTAGGAAACCTTTTCTACGAAAGAGTTTAGAACCGAAATGTTAAGGAGAATTTAAGATGAATGGCTCTTTTAAGAAGTAGATTAATTGATCGCGGATGGAATACTGTAGTGAAGGTATTTCCGAAGGGAAGATACCCGATTGGTAGAACGAGACGCTATGGCATTGTGGCGCATAAAGCCTAACGCGGAACTCGGAAAGAAAGAAGACTATCTCTCTAAGGCCTAGGAGTTCTCCTAGGCGAGCCGTCGAAAAAGTATACTCACCGAAGAATTAAGATATAAGAAGTAAGAAGATAGACACGCGGAACAACGAAGAAAAGAAGTAGAGAGACACGGAATACGAATAAGTTTTGAGATAGAGGAATGTTTTAATAGAGAATTCGGCATAGAGCTGTGATAGTGATTCTAGACTATTACGGTTAGATAGGTAAAGAAGATATTATCGACGACTAGCTATTACTACGTCGAATATAGTTCTCCTAGCTAATTAGTATTCGAGGTGCGAACTTAGTCGGCGCTATAGAGGTTATTCGCGTAACATTAGAGCTAATTAGGAAGGTCGGTCCTCTCGTACACGGAGATTACTTATAGATCGGGAAGGTTACGAACTAAGCATTAAAGAGCGAGATCTATCCGACTATTGAATTAAGTTCCGAGAAGAAGGCGCCTTACTAGGAGCGCAGCTAGTTTACTTATTAATTTAGCTACTACTTAAAGGAATCGAGGGTGTACGCGAGCTTCTAGACTAGTTCTTTCGAAGTATAGAAGCGATGGCATCGGAGTAATCTAGGATACCGAGGTTTCGGGGACCAGCTACGAGTACTTCTTTAGCGTCTTCCGCTATATCTTTATCTTCTTCTAGAGATTCTTTATAGCCGTCTTCGTTGAAACTAATATAGATAATGACGACACCGAATCCGACGATAATAGCGTAGAATGGAAATGAGCTAATTATATTAAAGATACCGTGGGGAAGTAAGAAGGATTTTAAATACTTATTCTTTGAAGACGTAAATACTACGGCATTCTTAGAGAATTTCGAGTATTTATCCCTATATAATCGATAGTTAGAAGAAGATCGTGCTAAAGCGGTTATTCGTTTTTATAACCGTTCCTATATAGCAATTATTCGCAACCTATCTAAATATAAACTACGAGATTAAAAAGATATTAAGCGGGAGATACTAAAGAAGTAGGAGGACGAAGATAAAGATTAGCTAGTGTTGACCCTTTTCTATTTGTAATCGCTTAAGAATAAAAAGCGAGAGAGTAAGGAAGATGTGCGTGTTTACCTGCGCGAATTTAAAAGAACTGGCGATGCCTTACTTAAAGAAGAGAAAGTGATCTCTATTTAATTAGATAGATGGTTGCTAGAAGGGTTACCGGAGCGAGATCGTAATAAAATTATCTTAGACCTAAGCATCGATTATAGAGATACTAAAATAATTAAGTACGATAAGATTTATAAAAAGGCTATGAATCGCTCGTAAGCTCACTATAATACTAACCGTTTTATAGACTCTTTAGGAGGTTAGGCTTTAAATAATCTAGTGGAAGAACGTAAAGAAAAGTTCTCGACATTGAGGTAGGAAAAGAGAAGTATAAAAGGTAAGAAAAAGAATAAGAAAACTAAGAAAACGGCTAATGAAGTATCTTCTCGAACTTCTTAGGTTGGATAAGAAATAGTGCTTCTCTCTACTAAGCCATTATTAGCGGAATACATTGATGAACTATCTAATCGTTTCTAAAGTGCGATGGTGCTAGAAATGAGAGGCTTAAAGAAATAAATGTAAGTAGTGATAGGGGTAATTAGTGCCTTAGTGAACGTAACGACAGTGAATTTAGATTTGTCTAGTTATATATCAAACCTAAATCTAGAGCTAAGATCGAGGGTGTTCGCGACCGGGAGATCTAGCTATAGGGAAGATCGACGTAATATAGTTTATTACTTTTATGGCGAGGTTAGGTATATATAGCCTCGCTGTTCGTATCTAGAGAAATACCTACGAGCTAAATAGATTTATTTTAACTCGAGAAATCATATTATAATAAAGCCTAAAGTACCGGGAAAAGATATTAAAGAAATCCGTTTCCTATAATTAAAGACTAGATTAAACTATCTTAGAAATATCTTTTATAATCTAGAAGAGCTAATAAAGAGTCTACGCGTTTCTTATCTTAGAGTAGGTCTATATAGAGACTCGACCGTAATTAATAATTCTTCGGAAGAGGAAATTAAAGAGGCTATAATTACGGCTATCCGAACGTCTAATAAAGATAAAGCGCGAGAGTCTAAAGCTAAATATAGTATAGCAGGCCATAAGACCATTCTAAAACGATTAGAGAAAGAAAAGAACTATCCGATCACGAAGCAAGCTCAATTAGAATAATATATGGAAGAGATTCTTAAAGCTACTAATTAAGTTACGGAACAACCGAGGAAAAATCCGATGAGACGGATACGTTTTATAGAATCAGAAATCATCTACGATAGCGTTACCCAAGAAGTTCCGAAAAGTTAAGACACGATAATGGGAGATGCGGAACCGAGTTCAGTTACACAACGTCAGAAAAGAAGAACATATATATAGAAATAAGAGTAGCTCGTACCCCGTAAAAAGCTTCAGAAGGCACTTAGGCAAATGTTCACGGAAGAAACGGTAAGCTTAGTCAATAAGATTTTAAAATAGGAAATGGTCGGAACTACCATTTAGAATGTGTTGGCTAGGTCAAAAGAAGTACGACAGAAGCTATTCTTAAGAAAAACCTAGAAGTATAACGAAGATCGTTAGGAGCTTCTACACCGTAAGGCGCGGGTCTCTAAGATACGACTAAATAGTAGAAGTAGTCATTCTTAGATCACTAAGTTAGCTCTTACTAAATATTCGTTTCTAAATATTAAGCTTCGCTATAAATATAAACGAGCATTAGTTAATAGCGAAGCGGAGATAAATTTAATCTCGAAGGATCTCATGATGGAAATCGGAATGGAAAATACGATTCGACCTACTCAAAGCGTTACTGGCCCCATTAGCTACGATGGAAGACGTGGGCAGCGGTTCATTAGGTTAATTAATCCGTTGACGTTAACTATTGCCGGTATGGACATCAAGACTCCTATTCATATTGCACGGGTTATGAATCCTAGTTGCCGATTAATATTGAGGACTCCATTCCAGATTGCAGCGCGAATGTAGATAATACGAGACAACGATGAGAATTACGTGATCACCCTCCGTTCATAGACGGATAGAGATATCGTTCAAATCAAAGTAAGAGAAGAGGAAGTCGATGAGAATGAGAAAACCGCGGAAATAGTGAAATTATCATATAGCGAGTTAAACTAGTTGGCGGATAGAAACATAAAAGGCCTCTATTCGCCTTCTTAAAAGGCCTAATCTCTACAACGACAAGGAAAAGAGAGCTCTACTAGGAGAACGAAGACGAAGACTAGGAGGACGAAGGCGAAGACTAGAAGAACGAAGGCGAAGATAAAAGTTCGGTATTAGTGGAAAGGGATATAATGGGTAGAGATCTATTAAATTACATATTAAATCTAATTTATTAGTACGACGGAGGGGGTCTAGTGAACGAGACTACGGCTAGAGTTCGTCGGGTTATTATCTCGCCGGAACTTCGAGATAAGGAGGATAGCCGATAGCTAATTAGGCTCTCGAGGCGAAGAGATTCTATTAGCTTAATTAATGATATAAGGAATAAGACAAGATATAGGAAAATCAAAGCAGTCTAAGGCTTAAGAGCTCGCGTAAATACGCTCTATAAGCGTAAGACTAATAAGATTCTTCCGGTGAATATATCTTAAACGGACGGAAGTACGCTAGGTAAGTTAATCGACTAAAGAAAGAGAGTAATAGCTAGAGAAAGAGCTGCAGGGCTCTATTCGATGCCGTACCGCTATAGTTAGTGAATTATGCCGCGGTTTATAACCTTTTAAAGAGAATTACGCTTAACGCTAACGCGACTAGAGTAGCTTTTAATCGGAGACGTTCTTTAGAAATTAGAAAAGGATATGTTAGTGAAAGTATTGTTTAATAGAGAAGGAGCACTTTCCTAGGAGTTCTTAGAGATTAGGAAAATCATTCAGGAAGTAGTATTACCTTAGGTCATTTAAACTATTTTATATAAAGTATAGTAGACTAAGAGTTTTCATATTCCTAAGGCCCTAGAGAAGAAGGTAATTACGTTGGTGAAAGATTGAATTTAAAAAGGAATCTTTAAGCCGTGTCATAGTCTCTATCGAAATCCTTTCTTTCTCGTAGCTAAAAAAAAGACTAGAGAGTATAGAATTATAAATATAGCTATGAATATTAACAGAGTAACCATTCGAGATACGAATTTACCGCCTTCGTCGGACGATTTCTCTAAAGAATTTGCTAGAATGTATATTCTATCACTAATAGATTAGTTCTCTAATTATAATTAAGTGGAATTAGCTGTCGAATATAGGAATATAACTGCTTTTTAGACTCCATTGGGATTAATGCGATAGACTATCTTACCGTAAGAAGCCACGAATTCGGTGGCCTAGTTTATAAGAATATCGAATAAGGTTTTAGCGGCGTAAATCCCGGAGGCGGCGAGACCTTTTGTTAACGACATCGCGGTGAAAGGACTAAAGACGGACTATAGAGCTAAATAAGTAGTGCCTAGGTTAAGAAAGTTTATATTGGAATACATCTAGAATCTCGATTAAGTTTTGTACGACGTTGAGAGGGTAGGAGCAACGGTTTTAAAAGAAAAGTCATAATTCTACATGGCAGGTATTAAAGTAGTTAGATATATCTGCGATCGCGAAGGAAGACATCCTAATACTGCGAAGATCGAAAAGATTATGAAATAGCTAGTACTACGGAATATCACGGAGTTAAAGGGATTTTTAGGTATTTATATCTACTATCGGATCTAGATTGAAGGTTTTATATATAAGGTTGCTATTTTTTATCGTTTATTAAAGAAAGATACTAAATGGCAATAGATATAAGTAGAAGATAATACTATGAACGTATTGAAGATTACGCTAACTATCGCGCCTATACTGGTGAGCATTAACTATGAGAATAACGCAGGATTAATTATTCTTACTTTCGATGCCAGTTTGCTAGGTTGGGGAGCAGTGCTAATATAGTGTAAACGTAGTTCTCGAAAACGTAGACATTCTATACGTTATAAGAGCGGTTTGTGAATAAAAGCAGAGGCTGGATATAACGCGGGAAAAAGAGAATATCGTGCTTTACTAAAGGTATTAAAGAAGTTTAAGTCCTGGCTATACGGTGTGATCTTTTTAGTTAAAACTAATGTAGCAACTCTCGCTGCTTAATTAAACCGCTCGGTAACCGATCTACCTAGTACCTTAATAACGTAGTGGCTTACTTAGATTCGGCTATTTAATTTCGAAGTTAGATATATCCCTAGAATTAAGAATGTAATAGTAGACGCTCTATCTAGACGGCCGGGAACTATAAGTAAGGCTACTAAAGTAGAAAGAGAAGAAGACATCGATAAATGGGTAACCGCGCAACTCTCCACGGTGCGAGTTAGCCCGATAGTTCTAAATGAAACCTAAGGCTTACTTCTGCACGGAAAACACCGGGTTTCAGGACTAATAATAGACTCTGCCATTAAGATGCAATACGTACGGATCTACTCTATTCGGTTGGAACTCGGAATGTCTCAGTAAAGCACTGCCGAAGAGAAGGAATAGTAGATACCGTTGCGGAAGAAAGAATATTTTGAGAAATCACAGCAAATTACGCACTATCTTTAAATCTTTCGACGACCCACCGGGATGAACAACGATAACTTTAAAAGGATGAAGCGAGAAGCACTAAAATGCTTTATGCGAAACGGTTACTTATTCCGAAGACCTAATACCATAAGATCTGCGCGGCGAGTGGTGAATAAGGAAGAAATAAAGTAACGGATTTTGAAAGAACTATATAATGGAAGTGGACATAAAGGAGTTAAGGCCACTTATCGACGCATTGCGGATCGATACTATTGGGATGGTATATATACGATGGTGAAAGAATATAAAAAGACGTATATAGAATGTTAGTTCCGAGACTCGCGGAGAATTAAAGAGAAGATAAAGCCCACTTACGTTGATAAAAGATGAGAGACTATTTATATAGATGTGACGCCGATACTAAAATCACGGGGGAAAGCTTACCTAATGGAGGCTAGAAGTATCTTCTCCGAATGGGTGGAAGCGCGCGGGCTAACTAAGAATAATAGTATATTAGTGATAAAATTTCTCTGGGAAGATCTAATCTATCGCTATGGAATATTTAGAAAGCTAGTCGTTGATGGAGGGCCTAAAAATAAGAACTTAATAATTACTTTAATGAATAAATACAACATTAAAAGAGTGGTCACTTTTACGTATTATCCTTAGGTAAATGGCTAAGTGGAAGTGAGTCATCGAACTGCTGCGGACGCTCTTACGAAGACGTATAAGAGGCCGGACCGTAAAGACTGAATGAATCATTTATATACTGTGTTATGGGCGGATCGAATAACTATTAAAGTTAGTACGGGCTTTACTCTATACGAATTGAAGTATCTCGATCGGCCGAAACTACTCATTGAACTGAATGTTACCACTTAGGGACTAATACCATAGGAAGAGGCCTATACCACTGGAGAACTTGTGGGAATGCGAGCGCGCGTACTTAAGAGACGTAAAGAGGATCTAGAAGAGGCGCGAGAACGTTTAAGACGGTAACGTAAGCGAGGCAAGGAGTATTTCGATAAACGTCATCGAATCTAAATAGAGAAGTTAAAAGAAGGAATACTAGTTCTGGTTTATAATACGTTTAGTTTAATGAATATATTAAGCTTCAAGAAGCTCTCCTTCCGGTAAATGGGTCCGTATCGAGTTTTGTAGGTAAATCCGACTCATAATAACTATATCTTATATAAATTAAATAGTACGAAGCTTCATGGAACCTTTGCTACTAATCGGCTAAAGCGTTTCTATCCGCGTGACCCGGATCGATTCGAGTTAGCAAAGTTAAGTAATACGGTGATAAGAGCAGCAATCACCGAAGAAAATAATAGTAGCGATTCTATAAACGAGATTAAAGAAGAGCGAAGTGAATATATCGATGATCGAAATAGTTCCGGGGAATTAAGTAGTGAAGTCGTTAAAACTCGGGCTAGGCGCCTACCTCGAAGGGCTTCGGCTACTCGTGCAACCCCGCTAATCTAGGCATTAGGCGAAGTTAGAGGGAGCAATTAAGAACGGCTCCGAACTAACTTTATCATTGAGCTTTCTCTTCCTCCTAGAAGAATTAGTAGAGAAAGAGGTTTCCGAGGGTTCCGCGGACTAGGACATAAACGAAGAGAATAATTTAAAAAGAACTCGCTAAGTAAATAGAGACGGCTTTACTTATGTAAGATAAGAAGAGAGACGAACTCCCTGTGACTATCCTTATATTCGCTTACCTTTCATTAAGTCTGTTACTGAAGTTTTAGTTAATTAAGTTATTATTTAGAGCAGATTCAATATTTACGGTTAGTGCTGCTATAATAGAGAGAACGGTATAGTAACACCGGTAACTCTATTATAGTTTCTCTTATATTTTAATTTATTTAGTTTAATTTCTATAGAGTGAGCATTATTAACTATCTACGCTCGCCCATTTACTTCTAGGATGGCTCTTAAGATGTATAGGTGGGTGGTGAATAGAATAAAGATGAGAATTATAGAGGAAATAGCTTATAGTGTTTTGATAGCCTTTAGTATAGATTAGTTTATCTAGTTATATATTAAATCTAAAAATAGTTTCGCTAAGAGGCTAATGGGCTAGCGTAAACTTAAAAAGATACTTAGTGGTAGCCTTGCGGTCCGTGCGTTACGGCGAAGTATAGATGTTACGGCGCGCAAATCGGGATCCATAGTATAAATGAATACGATGATAGAATATAGTAATAGCAGCGATACAGAGTGATTTATTTACGGGAACTATAAATAAGCGAGCTGATTAATTAATTAAAGAGAAGGAAGTGCTACCTAGACTATAAATGATACTAAAGACGAGTGAGGAGTCGAGCGAATGAATACTAAGACGTCGCCACCGCGACTACCGAAGTATTCCTTACTTAGTTCGTAGATAGCACTTTATAAGTGAAAGAATAGATAAGAAGAAACTAAAACCGACGTAAATATATAGTAGTGACGTTAGTATATAACGGAGTTCGCCACCCAACGAGTAGTGAGATTAATAGGCGGCTGAGTTAGCTCTCGACTATTTCTACTATCTCTTTTCTCTTATCTTTACTTTATTCCGTTAAGTAATCACTTAATTCTCTTCGTTCCTAACGAATATTTAAAGAATATCTTTATTAACCTCGAAAAACAACGCTGTACTATTTTTATAGCTTCATTTAGTGTATTTTTCATTAAGAAAACCGAGCTTTAATTATTTACAAATAGTTTTAAGCAATATAAGTAATTAAGACACTCCGCGAAGATCTCGTCGCGTGCAAGGGCTTACGCCTAATTCCACACCAACAACACCGCAATGGTAAGTTCCGCAAACGCCTTAGTATATTACTTCGTTACTAAATCCGTTCACACCAACGCCCTCAAATCAGCAGCAGCAAGTGGCGATTCGGAGATAAGATATCATTAAGGTTAGCCCGTGAGTAACCTAAGCTCCCTTATAAAGACCTAATATAATGGTCGGAACGTAACTCATTCATAGTTTCAGAGGCATTGCTCTTAGTACGGCTATAGTATTAAATATTTAGATGTCGTATCCTCGTTATTTCTCGATTCAAAAATCACCACGGGAAATGCTAGTATTATATCGTAAAGAAGAAATCGACGTGACCGAATAGGTTAAATAAGCCATCTAAATAGTCGAAAGAATACAATAGTTAAGTGAAAAGTTCGTGCTGGAAATCGCTAATTATATTAAAGGCGATTTAGAATTAGAGGCAGTATTTAAAAATGAAGTGGTTAAGAATAAGAAGGCTAAAAGATTTCAAGTATTAATTAAAGAAGCGGTTAACAACCGAAATAAGTACAACGAAATTAAGAGAAGATTCATTAAAGGTGTTAATTATACTAGAAGCTAGAATGTAGCCCTATTTCTAAAGAATACGAGCGGTAGAAATACGGTTAGCCGGAAGTTTAGGCAATGGATAACCGAAGAATTTTGAGAAGGTATCGTAATATAGTGGTTAAGCAATATAGCGTATACACTGGAGGAGCTCTAATGTGTAAGAATGGCGCCTAAGCTGCGGGACGAGACACCCATGAATGTATTGCGTCGAATTAATCATTAAATAATGAAACGACTGGCCGGTCTCATGGGTGCAAAGTTTTCTCAGCTAGCACCGCAACGAATCGATATCTTTACGGCATAGTCGAACCTAGACGATTTTAGAAACGCCATGAATAATTATAGACATCCACAAGTTACAGCTACGCGTTTAGAATATCATCTTTAGTTAAAGAATGGGTTACACTAGCTAAATGGTGTAAAGCCACTAAATGCATATAATTTAATCCCCACCGAGGGTCTCCCAGGGGTACCGATTAGCTAAATTAGTTAAGTCGAATAGAATCTCATTATAGGAAAGAAACTAACTGTAAAACCGCCTACTAAGAAATTTATAGAGAAGAGATTTAGTAAGACACTAGCGAAAGGCGAGACCGGGGATTAGTTAAAGAACTCCTAAGGATAAGCGACAAAATCTCCGCCTTTACCGACCGTGCTTAAGAAATGATCGGAAGAAGAGTAGAGATATTAAAAGCGAAATATCCTAGATTACTTTAAGAATAAGTCTATAATGGAAAAGCTCACTAAAATTAAAGAAAGAGAAGTCGCAATTAAGGAAGCGGCTAAAAAGTAATTAAAAATTCGAAACGAATACATTAAAATAGTGATTCAGCCTAGAAAGAGACCGCGGTCAATACCGTTAGTTCTAAGAACATCTTTAGAGATAGAAGTAAGAGCTCCTAAGCGAATACACTTCTCGTCCACTGAATAAGCGTTCACGGAAGCTAAAGAAACCATTACCAATAGTAAATATCTTCGTGGAGAGTTTTAAGAGTTATCTTCGCTCTTTAATACGAGACTATATAAACAAAACCCATTGAGGAATCCTTCCAATGTGGAAAGACTAGTATAAGAGATTGTCATAAACTGGTCTAAGAGAGTTAGGTACAATACCGATAAAGACACTTTAACGAAACGATAAGCGGATGGAGTGGTTCAGTACGGATTTAAAGCTATTACACGAGCATTCTAAAGATTAATCGAAGCATTACCGACTAATATTAGTTCGAGATAATCTCTTCAGTGTTACGCTACTCTTAAAGCAATTCGAATCATAGAAAGAGTGGAGACTAAAAAAGACACGTTAGAAATTTAGCGAATTCGAGACGCTTTAAAGAAATTTGAAGAGTATAGTCGCGGAGTAAAGAAATCTCTTCGCGGCGGGAATTACTACTCGGGAGGATGTATGATTGATAAGAAAGAATTAGAATATCTTTTACTTAGTGCGGATTATAACGGTTAGTTATCTATAGATTACGTTATTAGAGATATCGCGGCCTACCGAAAGCACTAAGTGGAAGACGAATAAAATATAATCTACCTATATAACGTTCGAGGGACATTTACGTTTATAATCTAGCCGCGATCGTGGCGATAAGATAAGTTTACATAGAAGAAGCTGATTCCCTATCGAGAGATTAACCATTGGTGATTAGTATACGTCGATTCCGATTCTCGAATCGTTTACGCCATGGATTCGATTGGGAAGCGCACGGTAAAAGACTCAATTGTTGGACACAGCCTTGAAGGAGACCGGTCACGAGCCGCACGAGCACGACTCATCACACTCGTTGGGCACGTGGGGGGATCCATAGGAGAACAAGGCTGAGTCACGTGGTATGCCCTGTTGGCTCTGTAGGCCCTGCTGGCCCTGTTGGTGCAGGGCGCACAGAGCGCACAGAGCGCGCAGAGCATGGGCATTATATATACACCCTCATTACCC